>NC_064925.1:593659650-593963233 GCF_023897955.1 Schistocerca gregaria
GTTCTACTATGGTGATTTTAGTGTCTCCGCATACCGCAGCACGCGACATAGCTTTGCAAACGATAAGTACAACCGTTTCAGAGAGAAGAGCGGCCAATGTGACGATCTGGCTTTAAGTCGATTCGATAACAAATGACGAAAACGGACGGATTTCTCAGGTTTTTACTACATATGAACACTTTTCACATTCTCCCGTGCAACTCGGCTGCTAGTCCTCCTTTCATGCAGAATCTTAAGGTCCTAGCTCATGTCCAAGGCACCAAAGCCAGGTAAAAAGTCAATAATCGATACCTAAAACTTGAATTGTACTACTTCTTACTGGCTATTACATCAACTTAGAAGCTTCATCTATGTTCTACTACGGTGCTTTTAGTTTCTCCGCATACCGCAGCACGCGACATAGTTTTGCAGACGATAAGTACAACCGTTTCAGAGAGAAGAGCGGCCAATGTGACGATCTGGCTTTAAGTCGATTCGATAACAAATGAGGAAAACGGACGGATTTCTCAGGTTTTTACTACATATGAACACTCTTCACATTCTCCCGTTCAACTCGGCTGCTAGTCCTCCTTTCATGCAGAATCTTAAGGACCTAGCTCATGTCCAAGGCACCAAAGCCAGCTAAAAAGTCAATAACCGATACCTAAAACTTGAATTGTACTACTTCTTACTGGCTATTACATCATCTTAGGAGCTTCATCTGTGTTCTACTATGGTGCTTTTAGTGTCTCCGAATACCGCAGTACGCGACATAGCTTTGCAGACGATAAGTACAACCGTTTCATAGAGAAGAGCGGCCAATGTGACGATCTGGCTTTAAGTCGATTCGATAACAAATGACGAAAACGAACGGATTTCTCAGGTTTATACGACATATGACCACTTTTCACATTCTCCCGTGCAACTCGGCTGCTAGTCCTCCTTTCATGCAGAATCTTAAGGTCCTAGCTCATGTCCAAGGCACCAAAGCCAGCTAAAAAGTCAATAATCAATACCTAAAACTTGAATTGTACTGCTTCTTACTGGCTAATACATCAACTTAGAAGCTTCATCTGTGTTCTACTACGGTGCTTTTAGTGTCTCAGCATACCGCAGCACGCGACATAGCTTTGCAGACGATAAGTACAACCGTTTCAGAGAGAAGAGCGGCCAATGTGACGATCTGGCTTTAAGTCGATTCGATAACAAATGACGAAAACGGACGGATTTCTCATGTATTTACTACATATGAACACTTTTCACATTCTCCCGTGCAACTCGGCTGCTAGTCCTCCTTTCATGCAGAATCTTAAAGTCCTAGCTCATGTCCAAGGCACCAAAGCCAGCTAAAAAGTCAATAATCGATACCTAAAACTTGAATTGGACTACTTCTTACTGGGTATTACATCAACTTAGAACCTTCATCTGTGTTCTATTATGGTGCTTTTCCTGTTTCCGCCTAAAGCAACTCGCGACATAGCTTTGCAGACGATAAGTACAACCGTTTCCGAGAGAAGAGCGGCCAATGTGACGATCTGGCTTTAAGTCGATTCGATAACAAGTGAGGAAAACGGACGGATTTCTCAGGTTTTTACTACATATGAACACTTTTCACATTCTCCCGTGCAACTCGGCTGCTAGTCCTCCTTTCATGCAGAATCTTAAGGTCCTAGCTCATGTCCAAGGCACCTAAGCCAGCTAAAAAGTCAATAACCGATACCTAAAACTTGAATTGTACTTCTTCTTACTGGCTATTACATCATCTTAGAAGCTTCATCTGTGTTCTACTATGGTGCTTTCAGTGTCTCCGAACACCGCAGTACGCGACATAGTTTTGCAGACGATAAGTACAACCGTTTCAGAGAGAAGAGCGGCCAATGTGACGATCTGGCTTTAAGTCGATACGATAACAAATGACGAAAACGGACGGATTTCTCAGGTTTTTGCTACATATGAACACTTTTCACATTCTCCCGTGCAACTCGGCTGCTAGTCCACCTTTCATGCAGAATATTAAGGTCCTAGCTCATGTCCAATGCACCAAAGCCATCTAAAAAGTCAATAATCGATACCTGAAACTTGAATTGTACTACTTCTTACTGGATATAACATCAACTTAGAATCTTCATCTGTGTTCTACTGTGGTGATTTTAGTGTCTCCGCATACCGCAGCACGTGACATAGCTTTGCAGACGATAAGTACAACCGTTTCAGAGAGAAGGGCGGCCAATGTGACGATCTGGCTTTAAGTCGATTCGATAACAAATGACGAAAACGGATGGAATTCTAAGGTTTTTACTACATATGAACACTTTTCACATTCTCCCGTGCAACTCGGCTGCTAGTCCTCCTTTCATGAAGAATGTTAAGGTCCTAGCTCATGTCCAAGGGACCAAAGCCAGCTAAAAAGTCAATAATCGATGCCTTAAACTTGAATTGTACTACTTCTTACTGGGTATTACATCAACTTAGAAGCTTCATCTGTGTTCTACTACGGGGCTTTTAGTTTCTCCGCATACCGCAGCACGCGACATAGTTTTGCAGACGATAAGTACAACCGTTTCAGAGAGAATAGCGGCCAATGTGACGATCTGGCTTTAAGTCGATACGATAACAAATGACGAAAACGGACGGATTTCTCAGGTTTTTACTACATATGAACACTTTTCACATTCTCCCGTGGAACTCGGCTGCTAGTCCACCTTTCATTCAGAATTTTAAGGTCCTAGCTCATGTCCAATGCACCAAAGCCAGCTAAAAAGTCGATAAACGATACCTAAAACTTGAATTGTACTACTTCTTCCTGGATATTACATCAACTTAGAAGCTTCATCTGTGTTCTGCTGTGGTGATTTTAGTGTCTCCGCATACCGCAGCACGTGACATAGCTTTGCAGACGATAAGTACAACCGTTTCAGAGAGAAGAGCGGCCAATGTGACGATCTGGCTTTAAGTCGATTCGATAACAAATGACGAAAACGGACGGATTTCTAAGGATTTTACTACATATGAACACTTTTCACATTCTCCCGTGTAACTCGGCTGCTAGTCCTCCTTTCATGAAGAATGTTAAGGTCCTAGCTCATGTCCAAGGCACCAAAGCCAGCTAAAAAGTCAATAATCGATACCTTGAACTTGACATGTACTACTTCTTACTGGGTATTACATCAACTTAGAAGCTTCATCTGTGTTCTACTATGGTGCTTTTAGTGTCTCCGCATACCGCAACACGCGACATAGCTTTGCAGACGATAAGTACAACCGTTTCAGAGAGAAGAGCGTCCAATGTGACGATCTGGCTTTAAGTCGATTCGATAACAAATGACGAAAACGGACGGATTTCTCAGGTTTTTACTACATATGAACACTTTTCACATTATCCCGTGCAACTGGGCTGCTAGTCCTCCTTTTATGCAGAATCTTAAAGTCCTAGCTCATGTCCAAGGCACGAAAGCCAGCTAAAAAGTCAATAATCGATACCTAAATCTTGAATTGGACTACTTCTTACTGGCTATTACATCAACTTAGAAGCTTCATCTGTGTTCTACTATGGTGCTTTTCCTGTTTCCGCCTACGGCAACACGCGACATAGCTTTGCAGACTATAGGCACAACCGGTTCAGAGAGAAGAGCGGCCAATGTGACGATCTGGCCTTAAGTCGATTCGATAACAAATGACGAAAACGGACGGATTTCTCAGTTTTTTACTACATATGAACACTTTTCACATTATCCCGTGCAACTGGGCTGCTAGTCCTCCTTTCATGCAGAATCTTAAGGTCCTAGCTCATGTCCAAGGCACCAAAGCCAGCTAAAAAGTCAATAATCGATACCTAAAACTTGAATTGTACTACTTCTTACTGGCTATTACATCAACTTAGAAGCTTCATCTATGTTCTACTACGGTGCTTTTAGTTTCTCCGCATACCGCAGCACGCGACATAGTTTTGCAGACGATAAGTACAACCGTTTCAGAGAGAAGAGCGGCCAATGTGACGATCTGGCTTTAAGTCGATTCGATAACAAATGAGGAAAACGGACGGATTTCTCAGGTTTTTACTACATATGAACACTTTTCACATTCTCCCGTTCAACTCGGCTGCTAGTCCTCCTTTCATGCAGAATCTTAAGGACCTAGCTCATGTCCAAGGCACCAAAGCCAGCTAAAAAGTCAATAACCGATACATAAAACTTGAATTGTACTACTTCTTACTGGCTATTACATCATCTTAGGAGCTTCATCTGTGTTCTACTATGGTGCTTTTAGTGTCTCCGAATACCGCAGTACGCGACATAGCTTTGCAGACGATAAGTACAACCGTTTCAGAGAGAAGAGCGGCCAATGTGACGATCTGGCTTTAAGTCGATTCGATAACAAATGAGGAAAACGGACGGATTTCTCAGGTTTTTACTACATATGAACACTTTTCACATTCTCCCGTGCAACTCGGCTGCTAGTCCTCCTTTCATGCAGAATCTTAAGGTCCTAGCTCATGTCCAAGGCACCTAAGCCAGCTAAAAAGTCAATAACCGATACCTAAAACTTGAATTGTACTTCTTCTTACTGGCTATTACATCATCTTAGAAGCTTCATCTGTGTTCTACTATGGTGCTTTTAGTGTCTCCGAACACCGCAGTACGCGACATAGTTTTGCAGACGATAAGTACAACCGTTTCAGAGAGAAGAGCGGCCAATGTGACGATCTGGCTTTAAGTCGATTCGATAACAAATGACGAAAACGGACGGATTTCTCAGGTTTTTGCTACATATGAACACTTTTCACATTCTCCCGTGCAACTCGGCTGCTAGTCCACCTTTCATGCAGAATATTAAGGTCCTAGCTCATGTCCAATGCACCAAAGCCATCTAAAAAGTCAATAATCGATACCTAAAACTTGAATTGTACTACTTCTTACTGGATATAACATCAACTTAGAATCTTCATCTGTGTTCTACTGTGGTGATTTTAGTGTCTCCGCATACCGCAGCACGTGACATAGCTTTGCAGACGATAAGTACAACCGTTTCAGAGAGAAGAGCGGCCAATGTGACGATCTGGCTTTAAGTCGATTCGATAACAAATGACGAAAACGGATGGAATTCTAAGGTTTTTACTACATATGAACACTTTTCACATTCTCCCGTGCAACTCGGCTGCTAGTCCTCCTTTCATGAAGAATGTTAAGGTCCTAGCTCATGTCCAAGGGACCAAAGCCAGCTAAAAAGTCAATAATCGATGCCTTAAACTTGAATTGTACTACTTCTTACTGGGTATTACATCAACTTAGAAGCTTCATCTGTGTTCTACTACGGTGCTTTTAGTTTCTCCGCATACCGCAGCACGCGACATAGTTTTGCAGACGATAAGTACAACCGTTTCAGAGAGAATAGCGGCCAATGTGACGATCTGGCTTTAAGTCGATACGATAACAAATGACGAAAACGGACGGATTTCTCAGGTTTTTACTACATATGAACACTTTTCACATTCTCCCGTGGAACTCGGCTGCTAGTCCACCTTTCATGCAGAATCTTAAGGTCCTAGCTCATGTCCAATGCACCAAAGCCAGCTAAAAAGTCGATAAACGATACCTAAAACTTGAATTGTACTACTTCTTCCTGGATATTACATCAACTTAGAAGCTTCATCTGTGTTCTGCTGTGGTGATTTTAGTGTCTCCGCATACCGCAGCACGTGACATAGCTTTGCAGACGATAAGTACAACCGTTTCAGAGAGAAGAGCGGCCAATGTGACGATCTGGATTTAAGTCGATTCGATAACAAATGACGAAAACGGACGGATTTCTAAGGATTTTACTACATATGAACACTTTTCACATTCTCCCGTGCAACTCGGCTGCTAGTCCTCCTTTCATGAAGAATGTTAAGGTCCTAGCTCATGTCCAAGGCACCAAAGCCAGCTAAAAAGTCAATAATCGATACCTTGAACTTGACATGTACTACTTCTTACTGGGTATTACATCAACTTAGAAGCTTCATCTGTGTTCTACTATGGTGCTTTTAGTGTCTCCGCATACCGCAACACGCGACATAGCTTTGCAGACGATAAGTACAACCGTTTCAGAGAGAAGAGCGTCCAATGTGACGATCTGGCTTTAAGTCGATTCGATAACAAATGACGAAAACGGACGGATTTCTCAGGTTTTTACTACATATGAACACTTTTCACATTATCCCGTGCAACTGGGCTGCTAGTCCTCCTTTTATGCAGAATCTTAAAGTCCTAGCTCATGTCCAAGGCACGAAAGCCAGCTAAAAAGTCAATAATCGATACCTAAATCTTGAATTGGACTACTTCTTACTGGCTATTACATCAACCTAGAAGCTTCATCTGTGTTCTACTATGGTGCTTTTCCTGTTTCCGCCTACGGCAACGCGCGACATAGCTTTGCAGACTATAAGCACAACCGGTTCAGAGAGAAGAGCGGCCAATGTGACGATCTGGCTTTAAGTCGATTCGCTAACAAATGACGAAAAAGGACGGATTTCTCAGGTTATTACTACATATGAACACTTTTCACATTCTCCCGTGCAACTCGGCTGCTAGTCCTCCTTTCATGCAGAATCTTAAGGTCCTAGCTCATGTCCAAGGCACCAAAGTCAGCTAAAAGGTCCATATTCAGTACTTAAAACTTGAATTGTACTACTTCTTACTGGCTATTACATCATCTTAGAAGCTTGATCTGTGTTCTACTATGGTGCTTTTAGTGTCTCCGAATACCGCAGTGCGCGACATAGCTTTGCAGACGATAAATACAACCGTTTCAGAGAGAAGAGCGGCCAATGTGACGATCTGGCGTTAAGTCGATTCGATAACAAATGACGAAAACGGACGGATTTCTCAGGTTTTTACTACATATGAACTCTTTTCACATTCTCCCGTGCAACTCGGCTGCTAGTCCTCCTTTCATGCAGAATGCAAGGTCCTAGCTCATGGCCAAGGCACCAAAGCCTGTTAAAAAGTCAATAATCTATACCTAAGACTTGAATTGTACTACTTCTTACTGGCTATTACATCAACTTAGAAGCTTCGTCTGTGTTCTACTATGGTGCTTTTAGAGTCTCCACATAGCGCAGCACGCGACATAGCTTTGCAGACGATAAGTACAACCGCTTCAGAGAGAAGAGCTGCCAATGTGACGATCTGGCTTTCCGTCGTTTCGATAACAAATGACGAAAACGGACGGATTTCTCAGGTTTTTACTACATATGAACTTTTTTGACATTCTCCCGTGCAACTCGGCTGCTAGTCCTCCTTTCATGCAGAATGTCAAGGTCCTAGCTCATGTCCAACGCACCAAAGCCAGCTAAAAGATCAATATTCAATACCTGAAACTTGAATTGTACTACTTCTTACTGGCTATTACATCAACTTAGAAGCTTGATCTGTGTTCTACTATGGTGCTTTTAGTGTCTCAGCATACCGCAGTACGCGACATAGCTTTGCAGACGATAAGTACAACCGTTTCAGAGAGAAGAGCGGCCAATGTGACGATCTGGCTTTAAGTCGATTCGATAACAAATGACGAAAACGGACGGATTTCTCAGGTTTTTACTACATATGAACACTTTTCACATTCTCCCGTGCAACTCGGCTGCTAGTCCTCCTTTCATGCAGAATGTCAAGGTCCTAGCTCATGGCCAAGGCACCAAAGCCAGTTAAAAAGTCATTAATCGATACCTAAAACTTGAATTGTACTACTTCTTACTGGCTATTACATCAACTTAGAAGCTTCATCTGTGTTCTACTATGGTGCTTTTCCTGTTTCCGCCTACGGCATCACGCGACATAGCTTTGCAGACGATAAGTACAACCGTTTCAGAGAGAAGAGCGGCCAATGTGACGATCTGGCTTTAAGTCGATTCGATAACAAATGACGAAAACGGACGGATTTCTCAGGTTTTTACTACATATGAACACTTTTCACATTCTCCCGTGCAACTCGGCTGCTAGTCCTCCTTTCATGCAGAATCTTAAGGTCCTAGCTCATGTCCAAGCCACCAAAGCCAGCTAAAAAGTCAATAATCGATACCTAAAACTTGAATTGTACTACTTCTTACTGGCTATTACATCAACTTAGAAGCTTCATCTGTGTTCTACTACGGTGCTTTTAGTTTCTCCGCATACCGCAGCACGCGACGTAGTTTTGCAGACGATAAGTACAACCGTTTCAGAGAGAAGAGCGGCCAATGTGACGATCTGGCTTTAAGTCGATTCGATAACAAATGACGAAAACGGACGGATTTCTCAGGTTTTTACTACATATGAACACTTTTCACATTCTCCCGTGGAACTCGGCTGCTAGTCCACCTTTCATGCAGAATGTTAAGGTCCTAGCTCATGTCCAAGGGTCCAAAGCCAGCTAAAAAGTCAATAATCGATACCTTAAACTTGAATTGTACTACTTCTTACTGGGTATTACATCAACTTAGAAGCTTCATCTGTGTTCTACTATGGTGCTTTTAGTGTCTCCGCATACCGCAGCACGCGACATAGTTTTGCAGACGATAAGTACAACCGTTTCAGAGAGAAGAGCGGCCAATGTGACGATCTGGTTTTAAGTCGATTCGATAACAAATGACGAAAACGGACGGATTTCTCAGGTTTTTACTACATATGAACACTTTTCACATTCTCCCGTGCAACTCGGCTGCTAGTCCTCCTTTCATGCAGAATCTTAAGGTCCTAGCTCATGTCCAAGGCACCTAAGCCAGCTAAAAAGTCAATAACCGATACCTAAAACTTGAATTGTACTTCTTCTTACTGGCTATTACATCATCTTAGAAGCTTCATCTGTGTTCTACTATGGTGCTTTTAGTGTCTCCGAACACCGCAGTACGCGACATAGTTTTGCAGACGATAAGTACAACCGTTTCAGAGAGAAGAGCGGCCAATGTGACGATCTGGCTTTAAGTCGATTCGATAACAAATGACGAAAACGGACGGATTTCTCAGGTTTTTGCTACATATGAACACTTTTCACATTGTCCCGTGCAACTCGGCTGCTAGTCCACCTTTCATGCAGAATATTAAGGTCCTAGCTCATGTCCAATGCACCAAAGCCATCTACAAAGTCAATAATCGATACCTAAAACTTGAATTGTACTACTTCTTACTGGATATAACATCAACTTAGAATCTTCATCTGTGTTCTACTGTGGTGATTTTAGTGTCTCCGCATACCGCAGCACGTGACATAGCTTTGCAGACGATAAGTACAACCGTTTCAGAGAGAAGATCGGCCAATGTGACGATCTGGCTTTAAGTCGATTCGATAACAAATGACGAAAACGGACGGATTTCTAAGGTTTTTACTACATATGAACACTTTTCACATTCTCCCGTGCAACTCGGCTGCTAGTCCTCCTTTCATGAAGAATGTTAAGGCCCTAGCTCATGTCCAAGGCACCAAAGCCAGCTAAAAAGTCAATAATCGATACCTTGAACTTGACATGTACTACTTCTTACTGGGTATTACATCAACTTAGAAGCTTCATCTGTGTTCTACTATGGTGCTTTTAGTGTCTCCGCATACCGCAACACGCGACATAGCTTTGCAGACGATAAGTACAACCGTTTCAGAGAGAAGAGCGTCCAATGTGACGATCTGGCTTTAAGTCGATTCGATAACAAATGACGAAAACGGACGGATTTCTCAGGTTTTTACTACATATGAACACTTTTCACATTATCCCGTGCAACTGGGCTGCTAGTCCTCCTGTTATGCAGAATCTTAAAGTCCTAGCTCATGTCCAAGGCACGAAAGCCAGCTAAAAAGTCAATAATCGATACCTAAATCTTGAATTGGACTACTTCTTACTGGCTATTACATCAACTTAGAAGCTTCATCTGTGTTCTACTATGGTGCTTTTCCTGTTTCCGCCTACGGCAACACGCGACATAGCTTTGCAGACTATAAGCACAACCGGTTCAGAGAGAAGAGCGGCCAATGTGACGATCTGGCTTTAAGTCGATTCGCTAACAAATGCCGAAAAAGGACGGATTTCTCAGGTTATTACTACATATGAACACTTTTCACATTCTCCCGTGCAACTCGGCTGCTAGTCCTCCTTTCATGCAGATTCTTAAGGTCCTAGCTCATGTCCAAGGCACCAAAGCCAGCTAAAAGGTCCATATTCAATACCTAAAACTTGAATTGTACTACTTCTTACTGGCTATTACATCATCTTAGAAGTTTGATCTGTGGTCTACTATGGTGCTTTTAGTGTCTCAGCATGCCGCAGCACGCGACATAGCTTTGCAGACGATAAGTACAACCGTTTCAGAGAGAAGAGCGGCCAATGTGACGTTCTGGCTTTAAGTCGATTCCATAACAAATGACGAAAACGGATGGATTTCTCAGGTTTTTACTACATATGAACGCTTTTCACATTCTGACGTTCAACTCGGCTGCTAGTCCTCCTTTCATGCAGAATCTTAAGGTCCTAGCTCATGTCCAAGGTACCGAAGCCAGCAAAAAAGTCAATAATCGATACCTAAAACTTGAATTGTTCTACTTCTTACTGGCTATTGCATCAACTTAGAAGCTTCATCTGTGTTCTACTATGGTGATTTTAGTGTCTCCGCATACCGCAGCACGCGACATAGCTTTGCAGACGGTAAGTGCAACCGTCTCAGAGAGAAGAGCGGCCAATGTGACGATCTGGCTTTAAGTCGATTCGATAACAAATGACGAAAACGGACGGATTTCTCAGGTTTTTACTACATATGAACACTCTTCACATTCTCCCGTGCAACTCGGCTGCTAGTCCTCCTTTCATGCAGAATCTTAAGGTCCTAGCTCATGTCCAAAGCACCAAAGCCAGCTAAAAAGTCAATAACCGATACCTAATGCTTGAATTGTACTTCTTCTTACTGGCTATTACATCATCCTAGAAGCTTCATCTGTGTTCTACTATGGTGCTTTTAGTGTCTCCGAATACCGCAGTACGCGACATAGCTTTGCACACGATAAGTACAACCGTTTCAGAGAGAAGAGCGGCCAATGTGACGATCTGGCTTTAAGTCGATTCGATAACAAATGACGAAAACGGACGGATTTCTCAGGTTTTTACTACATATGACCACTTTTCACATTCTCCCGTGCAACTCGGCTGCTAGTCCTCCTTTCATGCAGAATCTTAAGGTCCTAGCTCATGTCCAAGGCACCAAAGCCAGCTAAAAAGTCAATAATCTATACCTAAGACTTGAATTGTACTACTTCTTACTGGCTATTACATCAACTTAGAAGCTTCGTCTGTGTTCTACTATGGTGCTTTTAGAGTCTCCACATAGCGCAGCACGCGACATAGCTTTGCAGACGATAAGTACAACCGTTTCAGAGAGAAGAGCTGCCAATGTGACGATCTGGCTTTACGTCGTTTCGATAACAAATGACGAAAACGGACGGATTTATCAGGTTTTTACTACATATGAACACTTTTCACATTCTCCCGTGCAACTCGGCTGCTAGTCCTCCTTTCATGCAGAATCTTAAGGTCCTAGCTCATGTCCAAGGCACCAATGCCAGCTAAAAAGTCAATAACCGATACCTAAAACTTGAATTGTACTACTTCTTACTGGCTATTACATCATCTTAGGAGCTTCATCTGTGTTCTACTATGGTGCTTTTAGTGTCTCCGAATACCGCAGTACGCGACATAGCTTTGCAGACGATAAGTACAACCGTTTCAGAGAGAAGAGCGGCCAATGTGACGATCTGGCTTTAAGTCGATTCAATAACAAATGACGAAAACGGACGGATTTCTCAGGTTTTTACTACATATGACCACTTTTCAAATTCTCCCGTGCAACTCGGCTGCTAGTCCTCCTTTAATGCAGAATCTTAAGGTCCTAGCTCATGTCCAAGGCACCAAAGCCAGCTAAAAAGTCAATAATCAATACCTAAAACTTGAATTGTACTACTTCTTTCTGGCTATTACATCAACTTAGAAGCTTCATCTGTGTTCTACTACGGTGCTTTTAGTTTCCCCGCATACCGCAGCACGCGACATAGTTTTGCAGACGATAAGTACAACCATTTCAGAGAGAAGAGCTGCCAATGTGACGATCTGGCTTTAAGTCGATTCGATAACAAATGACGAAAAAGGACGGATTTCTCAGGTTATTACTACATATGAACACTTTTCACATTCTCCCGTGCAACTCGGCTGCTAGTCCTCCTATTATGCAGAATCTTAAAGTCCTAGCTCATGTCCAAGGCACCAAAGCCAGCTAAAAAGTCAATAATCGATACCTAAAACTTGAATTGGACTACTTCTTACTGGGTATTGCATCAACTTAGAAGCTTCATCTGTGTTCTATTATGGTGCTTTTCCTGTTTCCGCCTACGGCAACACGCGACATAGCTTTGCAGACGATAAGTACAACCGTTTCAGAGAGAAGAGCGGCCAATGTGACGATCTGGCTTTAAGTCGATTCGATAACAAATGACGAAAACGGGCGGATTTCTCAGGTTTTTACTACATATGAACACTTTTCACATTCTCCCGTGCAACTCGGCTGCTAGTCCTCCTTTCATGCAGAATCTTAATGTCCTAGCACATGTCCAACGCACCAAAGCCAGCTAAAAGATCAATATTTAATACCTGAAACTTGAATTGTACTACTTCTTACTGGCTATTACATCAACTTAGAAGCTTGATCTGTGTTCTACTATGGTGCTTTTAGTGTCTCAGCATACCGCAGTACGCGACATAGCTTTGCAGACGATAAGTACAACCGTTTCAGAGAGAAGAGCGGCCAATGTGACGATCTGGCTTTAAGTCGATTCGATAACAAATGACGAAAACGGACGGATTTCTCAGGTTTTTGCTACATATGAACACTTTTCACATTCTCCCGTGCAACTCGGCTGCTAGTCCTCCTATTATGCAGAATCTTAAAGTCCTAGCTCATGTCCAAGGCACCAAAGCCAGCTAAAAAGTCAATAATCGATACCTAAAACTTGAATTGGACTACTTCTTACTGGGTATTACATCAACTTAGAAGCTTCATCTGTGTTCTATTATGGTGCTTTTCCTGTTTCCGCCTACGGCAACACGCGACATAGCTTTGCAGACGATAAGTACAACCGTTTCAGAGAGAAGAGCGGCCAATGTGACGATCTGGCTTTAAGTCGATTCGATAACAAATGACGAAAACGGACGGATTTCTCAGGTTTTTACTACATATGAACACTTTTCACATTCTGACGTGCAACTCGGCTGCTAGTCCTCATTTCATGCAGAATCTTAAGGTCCTAGCTCATGTCCAAGGTACCGAAGCCAGCTAAAAAGACAATAATCGATACCTAAAACTTGAATTGTTCTACTTCTTACTGGCTATTGCATCAACTTAGAAGCTTCATCTGTGTTCTACTATGGTGATTTTAGTGTCTCCACATACCGCAGCACGCGACATAGCTTTGCAGGCGATAAGTACAACCGTTTCAGAGAGAAGAGCGGCCAATGTGACGATCTGGCTTTAAGTCGATTCAATAACAAATGAGGAAAACGGACGGATTTCTCAGGTTTTTACTACATATGAACACTTTTCACATTCTCCCGTGCAACTCGGCTGCTAGTCCTAATTTCATGCAGAATGTCAAGGTCCTAGCTCATGGCCAAGGCACCAAAGCCAGTTAAAAAGTCATTAATCGATACCTAAAACTTGAATTGTACTACTTCTTACTGGCTATTACATCAACGTAGAAGCTTCTTCTGTGTTCTACTATGGTGCTTTTCCTGTTTCCGCCTACGGCAACACGTGACATAGCTTTGCAGACGATAAGTACAACCGTTTCAGAGAGAAGAGCGGCCAATGTGACGATCTGGCTTTAAGTCGATTCGATAACAAATGACGAAAACGGACGGATTTCTCAGGTTTTTACTACATATGAACACTTTTCACATTCTCCCGTGCAACTCGGCTGCTAGTCCTCCTTTCATGCAGAATCTTAAGGTCCTAGCTCATGTCCAAGGCACCAAAGCAAGCTAAAAAGTCAATAATCGATACCTAAAACTTGAATTGTACTACTTCTTACTGGCTATTACATCAACTTAGAAGCTTCATCTGTGTTCTACTACGGTGCTTTTAGTTTCTCCGCATACCGCAGCACGCGACATAGTTTTGCAGACGATAAGTACAACCGTTTCAGAGAGAAGAGCGGCCAATGTGACGATCTGGCTTTAAGTCGATTCGATAACAAATGACGAAAACGGACGGATTTCTCAGGTTTTTACTACATATGAACACTTTTCACATTCTCCCGTGGAACTCGGCTGCTAGTCCACCTTTCATGCAGAATCTTAAGGTCCTAGCTCATGTCCAATGCACCAAAGCCAGCTAAAAAGTCAATAATCGATACCTAAAACTTGAATTGTACTACTTCTTACTGGCTATTACATCAACTTAGAAGCTTCGTCTGTGTTCTACTATGGTGCTTTTAGTGTCTCCACATAGCGCAGCACGCGACATAGCTTTGCAGACGATAAGTACAACCGTTTCATAGAGAAGAGCGGAAAATGTGACGATCTGGCTTTACGTCGATTCGATAACAAATGACGAAAACGGACGGATTTCTCAGGTTTTTACTACATATGACCACTTTTCACATTATCCCGTGCAACTCGGCTGCTAGTCCTCCTTTAATGCAGAATCTTAAGGTCCTAGCTCATGTCCAAGGCACCAAAGCCAGCTAAAAAGTCAATAATCAATACCTAAAACTTGAATTGTAGTACTTCTTACTGGCTATTACATCAACTTAGAAGCTTCATCTGTGTTCTACTACGGTGCTTTTGGTTTCTCCGCATACCGCAGCACGCGACATAGTTTTGCAGACGATAAGTACAACCATTTCAGAGAGAAGAGCTGCCAATGTGACGATCTGGCTTTAAGTCGATTCGATAACAAATGACGAAAAAGGACGGATTTCTCAGGTTTTTACTACATATGAACACATTTCACATTCTCCCCCGCAACTCGGCTGCTAGTCCTCCTTTCATGCAGAATCTTAAAGTCCTAGCTCATGACCAAGGCACCAAGCCAGCTAAAAAGTCAATAATCAATTCCTAAATCTTGAATTGTACTACTTCTTACTGGCTATTACATCAACTTAGATGCTTCATCTGTGTTCTACTATGGTGATTTTAGTGTCTCCACATACCGCTGCACGCGACATAGCTTTGCAAACGATACGTACATACGTTTCAGAGAGAAGAGCGGCCAATGTGACCATCTGGCTTTAAGTAGATTCGATAACAAATGACGAAAACGGACGGATTTCTCAGGTTTTTACTACATATGAACACTTTTCACATTCTCCCCTGCAACTCGGCTGCTAGTCCTCCTTTCATGCAGAATCTTAAGGTCCTAGCTCATGTCCAAGGTACCGAAGCCAGCTAAAAAGTCAATAATCAATTCCTAAATCTTGAATTGTACTACTTCTTACTGGCTATTACATCAACTTAGATGCTTCATCTGTGTTCGACTATGGTGATTTTAGTGTCTCCGCATACCGCAGCACGCGACATAGCTTTGCAAACGATAAGTACAACCGTTTCAGAGAGAAGAGCGGCCAATGTGACGATCTGGCTTTAAGTCGATTCGATAACAAATGACGAAAACGGACGGATTTCTCAGGTTTTTACTACATATGAACACGTTTCACATTCTCCCGTGCAACTCGGCTGCTAGTCCTCCTTTCATGCAGAATGTCAAGGTCCTAGCTCATGGCCAAGGCACCAAAGTCATTTAAAAAGTCAATAATCGATACCTAAAACTTGAATTGTACTACTTCCTACTGGCTATTACATCAACTTAGAAGCTTCGTCTGTGTTCTACTATGGTGCTTTTCCTGTTTCCGCCTACGGCAGCACGTGACATAGCTTTGCAGACGATAAGTACAACCGTTTCAGAGAGAAGAGCGGCCAATGTGACGATCTGGCTTTAAGTCGATTCGATAACAAATGACGAAAACGGACGGATTTCTCAGGTTTTTACTACATATGAACACTTTTCACATTCTCCCGTGCAACTCGGCTGCTAGTCCTCCTTTCATGCAGAATCTTAAGGTCCTAGCTCATGTCCAAGGCACCAAAGCCAGCTAAAAAGTCAATAATCGATACCTAAAACTTGAATTGTACTACTTCTTACTGGCTATTACATCAACTTAGAAGCTTCATCTATGTTCTACTACGGTGCTTTTAGTTTCTCCGCATACCGCAGCACGCGACATAGTTTTGCAGACGATAAGTACAACCGTTTCAGAGAGAAGAGCGGCCAATGTGACGATCTGGCTTTAAGTCGATTCGATAACAAATGAGGAAAACGGACGTATTTCTCAGGTTTTTACTACATATGAACACTTTTCACATTCTCCCGTTCAACTCGGCTGCTAGTCCTCCTTTCATGCAGAATCTTAAGGACCTAGCTCATGTCCAAGGCACCAAAGCCAGCTAAAAAGTCAATAACCGATACCTAAAACTTGAATTGTACTACTTCTTACTGGCTATTACATCATCTTAGGAGCTTCATCTGTGTTCTACTATGGTGCTTTTAGTGTCTCCGAATACCGCAGTACGCCACATAGCTTTGCAGACGATAAGTACAACCGTTTCAGAGAGAAGAGAGGCCAATGTGACGATCTGGCTTTAAGTCGATTCGATAACAAAAGACGAAAACGAACGGATTTCTCAGGTTTATACTACATATGACCACTTTTCACATTCTCCCGTGCAACTCGGCTGCTAGTCCTCCTTTCATGCAGAATCTTAAGGTCCTAGCTCATGTCCAAATCACCAAAGCCAGCTAAAAAGTCAATAATCAATACCTAAAACTTGAATTGTACTATTTCTTACTGGCTATTACATCAACTTAGAAGCTTCATCTGTGTTCTACTACGGTGCTTTTAGTTTCTCCGCATACCGCAGCACGCGACATAGTTTTGCAGACGATAAGTACAACCATTTCAGAGAGAAGAGCTGCCAAAGTGACGATTTGGCTTTAAGTCGATTCGATAACAAATGAGGAAAAAGAACGGATTTCTCAGGTTATTACTACATATGAACACTTTTCACATTCTCCCTTGCAACTCGGCTGCTAGTCCTCCTATTTTGCAGAATCTTAAAGTCTTAGCTCATGTCCAAGGCACCAAAGCCAGCTAAAAAGTCAATAATCGATACCTAAAACTTGAATTGGACTACTTCTTACTGGGTATTACATCAACTTAGAACCTTCATCTGTGTTCTATTATGGTGCTTTTCCTGTTTCCGCCTAAAGCAACTCGCGACATAGCTTTGCAGACGATAAGTACAACCGTTTCAGAGAGAAGAGCGGCCAATGTGAC
Organism: Schistocerca gregaria; assembly: GCF_023897955.1. Taxonomy (NCBI): domain Eukaryota; kingdom Metazoa; phylum Arthropoda; class Insecta; order Orthoptera; family Acrididae; genus Schistocerca; species Schistocerca gregaria. The sequence continues at coordinate 593,677,000 of NC_064925.1, forward strand.
GTTCTGGCTTTAAGTCGATTCGATAACAAATGACGAAAACGGACGGATTTCTCAGGTTTTTGCTACATATGAACACTTTTCACATTCTCCCGTGCAACTCGGCTGCTAGTCCACCTTTCATGCAGAATATTAAGGTCCTAGCTCATGTCCAATGCACCAAAGCCATCTAAAAAGTCATAATCGATACCTAAAACTTGAATTGTACTACTTCTTACTGGATATTACATCAACTTAGAATCTTCATCTGTGTTCTACTGTGGTGATTTTAGTGTCTCCGCATACCGCAGCACGTGACATAGCTTTGCAGACGATAAGTACCACCGTTTCAGAGAGAAGAGCGGCCAATGTGACGATCTGGCTTTAAGTCGATTCGATAACAAATGACGAAAACGGATGGAATTCTAAGGTTTTTACTACATATGAACACTTTTCACATTCTCCCGTGCAACGCGGCTGCTAGTCCTCCTTTCATGAAGAATGTTAAGGTCCTAGCTCATGTCCAAGGGACCAAAGCCAGCTAAAAAGTCAATAATCGATCCCTTAAACTTGAATTGTACTACTTTTTACTGGGTATTACATCAACTTAGAAGCTTCATCTGTGTTCTACTACGGTGCTTTTAGTTTCTCCGCATACCGCAGCACGCGACATAGTTTTGCAGACGATAAGTACAACCGTTTCAGAGAGAAGAGCGGCCAATGTGACGATCTGGCTTTAAGTCGATTCGATAACAAATGACGAAAACGGACGGATTTCTCAGGTTTTTACTACATATGAACACTTTTCACATTATCCCGTGCAACTGGGCTGCTAGTCCTCCTTTTATGCAGAATCTTAAAGTCCTAGCTCATGTCCAAGGCACGAAAGCCAGCTAAAAAGTCAATAATCGATACCTAAATCTTGAATTGGACTACTTCTTACTGGCTATTACATCAACTTAGAAGCTTCATCTGTGTTCTACTATGGTGCTTTTCCTGTTTCCGCCTACGGCAACACGCGACATAGCTTTGCAGACTATAAGCACAACTTAGTTCAGAGAGAAGAGCGGCCAATGTGACGATCTGGCTTTAAGTCGATTCGCTAACAAATGACGAAAAAGGACGGATTTCTCAGGTTATTACTACATATGAACACTTATCACATTCTCCCGTGCAACTCGGCTGCTAGTCCTCCTTTCATGCAGAATCTTAAGGTCCTAGCTCATGTCCAAGGCACCAAAGCCAGCTAAAAGGTCCATATTCAATACCTAAAACTTGAATTGTACTACTTCTTACTGGCTATTACATCATCTTAGAAGCTTGATCTGTGGTCTACTATGGTGCTTTTAGTGTCTCAGCATGCCGCAGCACGCGACATAGCTTTGCAGACGATAAGTACAACCGTTTCAGAGAGAAGAGCGGCCAATGTGACGATCTGGCTTTAAGTCGATTCGATAACAGATGACGAAAACGGACGGATTTCTCAGGTTTTTACTACATATGAACACTTTTCCCATTCTCCCGTGCAACTGGGCTGCTGGTCCTCCTTTTATGCAGAATCTTAAAGTCCTAGCTCATGTCCAAGGCACGAAAGCCAGCTAAAAAGTCAGTAATCGATACCTAAATCTTGAATTGGACTACTTCTTACTGACTATTACATCAACTTAGAAGCTTCATCTGTGTTCTACTATGGTGCTTTTCCTGTTTCCGCCTACGGCAACACGCGACGTAGCTTTGCAGACGATAAGCACAACCGTTTCAGAGAGAAGAGCGGCCAATGTGACGATCTGGCTTTAAGTCGATTCGATAACAAATGACGAAAACGGACGGATTTCTCAGGTTTTTACTACATATGAACACTTTTCACATTCTCCCGTGCAACTCGGCTGCTAGTCCTCCTTTCATGCAGAATCTTAAGGTCCTACCTCATGTCCAAGGTACCGAAGCCAGCTAAAAAGACAATAATCGATACCTAAAACTTGAATTGTAGTACTTCTTACTGGCTATTACATCAACTTAGAAGCTTCATCTGTGTTCTACTATGGTGATTTTAGTGTCTCCGCATACCGCAGCACGCGACATAGCTTTGCAGACGATAAGTACAACCGTTTCAGAGAGAAGAGCGGCCAATGTGACGATCTGGCTTTAAGTCGATTCGATAACAAATGACGAAAACGGACGGATTTCTCAGGTTTTTACTACATATGAACACTTTTCACATTCTCCCGTGCAACTCGGCTGCTAGTCCTCCTTTCATGCAGAATCTTAAGGTCCTAGCTCATGTCCAAGGCACCAAAGCCAGCAAAAAGTCAATAATCGATACGTAAAACTTGAATGCTACTACTTCTTACTGGCTATTACATCAACTTAGACGCTTCATCTGTGTTCTACTACGGTGCTTTTAGTTTCTCCGCATACCGCAGCACGGGACATAGTTTTGTAGACGATAAGTACAACCGTTTCAGAGAGAAGAGCGGCCAATGTGACGATCTGGCTTTAAGTCGATTCGATAACAAATGACGAAAACGGACGGATTTCTCAGGTTTTTACTACATATGAACACTTTTCACATTCTCCCGTGGAACTCGGCTGCTAGTCCACCTTTCATGCAGAATCTTAAGGTCCTAGCTCATGTCCAATGCACCAAAGCCAGCTAAAAAGTCGATAATCGATACCTAAAACTTGAATTGTACTACTTCTTCCTGGATATTACATCAACTTAGAAGCTTCATCTGTGTTCTGCTGTGGTGATTTTAGTGTCTCCGCATACCGCAGCACGTGACATAGCTTTGCAGACGATAAGTACAACCGTTTCAGAGAGAATAGCGGCCAATGTGACGATCTGGCTTTAAGTCGATTCGATAACAAATGACGAATACGGACGGATTTCTCAGGTTTTCACTACATATGAACACTTTTCACATTCTCCCGTGCAACTGGGCTGCTAGTCCTCCTTTTATGCAGAATCTTAAAGTCCTAGCTCATGTCCAAGGCACGAAAGCCAGCTAAGAAGTCAATAATCGATACCTAAATCTTGAATTGGACTACTTCTTACTGGCTATTACATCAACTTCGAAGCTTCATCTGTGTTCTACTATGGTGATTTTAGTGTGTCAGCATACCGCAGCACGCGACATAGCTTTGCAGACGATAAGTACAACCGTTTCAGAGAGAAGAGCGGCCAATCTGACGATCTGGCTTTAAGTCGATTCGATAACAAATGACGAAAACGGACGTATTTCTCAGGTTTTACTACATATGAACACTTTTCACATTCTCCCGTGCAACTCAGCTGCTAGTCCTCCTTCATGCCAAATCTTAAGTTCCTAGCTCGTGTCCAAGGCACCAAAGAAGGGTAAACAGTCAATAACCGATACCTAAAACTTGAATTGTACTACTTCTTACTGGCTATTACATCAACTTAGAAGCATCATCTGTGTTCTACTATGGTGCTTTTAGTGTCTCCGCATACCGCAGCACGCGACATAGCTTTGCAGACGATAAGTACAACCGTTTCAGAGAGAAGAGCGGAAAATGTGACGATCTGGCTTTAAGTCAATTCGATAACAAATGACGAAAACGGACGGATGTCTCAGGTTTTTACTACATATGAACACTTTTCCCATTCTCCCGTGCAACTGGGCTGCTGGTCCTCCTTTTATGCAGAATCTTAAAGTCCTAGCTCATGTCCAAGGCACGAAAGCCAGCTAAAAAGTCAATAATCGATACCTAAATCTCGAATTGGGCTACTTCTTACTGACTATTACATCAACTTAGAAGCTTCATCTGTGTTCTACTATGGTGCTTTTCCTGTTTCCGCCTACGGCAACACGCGACGTAGCTTTGCAGACGATAAGCACAACCGTTTCAGAGAGAAGAGCGGCCAATGTGACGATCTGGCTTTAAGTCGATTCGATAACAAATGACGAAAACGGACGGATTTCTCAGGTTTTTACTACATATGAACACTTTTCACATTCTGACGTGCAACTCGGCTGCTAGTCCTCCTTTCATGCAGAATCTTAAGGTCCTACCTCATGTCCAAGGTACCGAAGCCAGCTAAAAAGACAATAATCGATACCTAAAACTTGAATTGTAGTACTTCTTACTGGCTATTACATCAACTTAGAAGCTTCATCTGTGTTCTACTACGGTGCTTTTGGTTTCTCCGCATACCGCAGCACGCGACATAGTTTTGCAGACGATAAGTACAACCATTTCAGAGAGAAGAGCTGCCAATGTGACGATCTGGCTTTAAGTCGATTCGATAACAAATGACGAAAAAGGACGGATTTCTCAGGTTTTTACTACATATGAACACTTTTCACATTCTCCCGTGCAACTCGGCTGCTAGTCCTCCTTTCATGCAGAATCTTAAGGTCCTAGCTCATGTCCAAGGTACCGAAGCCAGCAAAAAAGTCAATAATCGATACCTAAAACTTGAATTGTTCTACTTCTTACTGGCTATTGCATCAACTTAGAAGCTTCATCTGTGTTCTACTATGGTGATTTTAGTGTCTCCGCATACCGCAGCACGCGACATAGCTTTGCAGACGATAAGTACAACCGTTTCAGAGAGAAGAGCGGCCAATGTGACGATCTGGCTTTAAGTCGATTCGATAACAAATGACGAAAACGGACGGATTTCTCAGGTTTTTACTACATATGAACACTTTTCACATTCTCCCGTGCAACTCGGCTGCTAGTCCTCCTTTCATGCAGAATCTTAAGGTCCTAGCTCATGTCCAAGGCACCAAAGCCAGCAAAAAGTCAATAATCGATACGTAAAACTTGAATGCTACTACTTCTTACTGGCTATTACATCAACTTAGACGCTTCATCTGTGTTCTACTACGGTGCTTTTAGTTTCTCCGCATACCGCAGCACGGGACATAGTTTTGCAGACGATAAGTACAACCGTTTCAGAGAGAAGAGCGGCCAATGTGACGATCTGGCTTTAAGTCGATTCGATAACAAATGACGAAAACGGACGGATTTCTCAGGTTTTTACTACATATGAACACTTTTCACATTCTCCCGTGGAACTCGGCTGCTAGTCCACCTTTCATGCAGAATCTTAAGGTCCTACCTCATGTCCAATGCACCAAAGCCAGCTAAAAAGTCGATAATCGATACCTAAAACTTGAATTGTACTACTTCTTCCTGGATATTACATCAACTTAGAAGCTTCATCTGTGTTCTGCTGTGGTGATTTTAGTGTCTCCGCATACCGCAGCACGTGACATAGCTTTGCAGACGATAAGTACAACCGTTTCAGAGAGAATAGCGGCCAATGTGACGATCTGGCTTTAAGTCGATTCGATAACAAATGACGAAAACGGACGGATTTCTCAGGTTTTTACTACATATGAACACTTTTCACATTCTCCCGTGCAACTCGGCTGCTAGTCCTCCTTTCATGCAGAATCTTAAGGTCCTAGCTCATGTCCAAGGCACCAAAGCCAGCTAAAAAGTCAATAACCGATACCTAAAACTTGAATTGTACTACTTCTTACTGGCTATTACATCATCTTAGGAGCTTCATCTGTGTTCTACTATGGTGCTTTTAGTGTTTCCGAATACCGCAGTACGCAACATAGCTTTGCAGACGATAAGTACAACCGTTTCAGAGAGAAGAGCGGCCAATGTGACGATCTGGCTTTAAGTCGATTCGATAACAAATGACGAAAACGGACGGATTTCTCAGGTTTTTACTACATATGAACACTTTTCACATTCTCCCGTACAACTCGGCTGCTAGTCCTCCTTTCATGCAGAATCTTAAGGTCCTAGCTCATGTCCAATGCACAAAAGCCAGCTAAAAAGTCAATAATCAATACGTAAAACTTGAATTGTACTACTTCTTACTGGCTATTACATCAACATAGAAGCTTCATCTGTGTTCTACTACGTTGCTTTTAGTTTCTCCGCATACCGCAGCACGCGACATAGCTTTGCAGACGAGAAGTACAACCGTTTCAGAGAGAAGAGCGCCCAATGTGACGATCTGGCTTTAAGTCGATTCGATAACAAATGACGAAATCGGACGGATTTCTCAGGTTTTTACTACATATGAACACTTTTCACATTCTCCCGTGGAACTCGGCTGCTAGTGCACCTTTCATTCAGAATCTTAAGGTCCTAGCTCATGTCCAATGCACCAAAGCCAGCTGAAAAGTCAATAATCGATACCTAAAACTTGAATTGTACTACTTCTTACTGGATATTACATCATCTTAGAACCTTCATCTGTGTTCTACTGCGGTGATTTTAGTGTCACCACATACCGCAGCACGTGACATAGCTCTGCAGACGATAAGTACAACCGCTTCAGAGAGAAGAGGGGCCAATGTGACGATCTGGCTTTAAGTCGATTCGATAACAAATGACGAAAAAGGACGGATTTCTCAGGTTATTACTACATATGAACACTTTTCACATTCTCCCGTGCAACTCGGCTGCTAGTCCTCCTTTCATGCAGAATCTTAAGGTCCTAGCTCATGTCCAAGGCACCAAAGCCAGCTAAAAAGTCAATATTCGATACCTAAAACTTGAATTGTACTACATCTTATTGGGTATTACATCAACTTCGAAGCTTCATCTGTGTTCTACTATGGTGCTTTTAGTGTCTCCACATACCGCAGCACGCGACATAGCTTTGCAGACGATAAGTACAACCGTTTCAGTGAGAAGAGCGGCAAATGTGACGATCTGGCTTTAAGTCAATTCGATAACAAATGACGAAAACGGACGGATTTCTCAGGTTTGTACTACATATGAACACTTTTCACATTCTCTCGTGCAACTCGGCTGCTAGTCCTCCTTTCATGCAGAATCTTAAGGTCCTAGCTCATGTCCAAGGCACCAAAGCCAGCAAAAGGTCAATATTCAATACCTAAAGCTTGAATTGTACTACTTCTTACTGGCTATTACATCAACTTAGAAGCTTCATCTGTGTTCTACTACGTTGCTTTTAGTTTCTCCGCATACCGCAGCACGCGACATAGCTTTGCAGACGAGAAGTACAACCGTTTCAGAGAGAAGAGCGCCCAATGTGACGATCTGGCTTTAAGTCGATTCGATAACAAATGACGAAAACGGACGGATTTCTCAGGTTTTTACTACATATGAACACTTTTCACATTCTCCCGTGGAACTCGGCTGCTAGTCCACCTTTCATTCAGAATCTTAAGGTCCCAGCTCATGTCCAATGCACCAAAGCCAGCTGAAAAATCAATAATCGATACCTAAAACTTGAATTGTACTACTTCTTACTGGATATTACATCATCTTAGAACCTTCATCTGTGTTCTACTGCGGTGATTTTAGTGTCACCACATACCGCAGCACGTGACATAGCTCTGCAGACGATAAGTACAACCGCTTCAGAGAGAAGAGGGGCCAATGTGACGATCTGGCTTTAAGTCGATTCGATAACAAATGACGAAAAAGGACGGATTTCTCAAGTTATTACTACATATGAACACTTTTCACATTCTCCCGTGCAACTCGGCTGCTAGTCCTCCTTTCATGCAGAATCTTAAGGTCCTAGCTCATGTCCAAGGCACCAAAGCCAGCTAAAAAGTCAATATTCGATACCTAAAACTTGAATTGTACTACATCTTATTGGGTATTACATCAACTTCGAAGCTTCATCTGTGTTCTACTATGGTGCTTTTAGTGTCTCAGCATACCGCAGCACGCGACATAGTTTTGCAGACGATAAGTACAACCGTTTCAGAGAGAAGAGCGGCCAATGTGACGATGTGGCTTTAAGTCAATTCGATAACAAATGACGAAAACGGACGGATGTCTCATTTTTTTACTACATATGAACATTTTTCACATTCTCCCGTGCAACTCGTCTGCTAGTCCTCCTTTCATGCAGAATCTTAAGGTCCTAGCTCATGTCCAAGGCACCAAAGCCAACTAAAAGGTCAATATTCAATACCTAAAACTTGAATTGTACTACTTCTTACTTTCTATTACATCAACTTAGAAGCTTGATCTGTATTCTACTATGGTGCTTTTAGTGTCTCAGCATATCGCAGCACGCGACATAGCTTTGCAGACGATAAGTACAACCGTTTCAGGGAGAAGAGCGGCCATTGTGACGATCTGGCTTTAAGTCGATTCGATAACAAATGACGAAAACGGACCGATTTCTCAGGTTTTTACTACATATGAACACTTTTCACATTCTCCCGTGCAACTCGGCTGCTAGCCCTGCTTTCATGCAGAATCTTAAGGTCCTAGTTCATGTCCAAGGCAACAAAGCCAGCTAAAAAGTCAAAAATCGATACCTAAAACTTGAATTGTACTACTTCTTACTGGCTATTACATCAACTTATAAGCTTCATCTGTGTTCTATTATGGTGCTTTTCCTGTTTCCGCCTACGGCAACACGCGACATAGCTTTGCAGACGATAAGTAGAACCGTTTCAGAGAGAAGAGCGGCCAATGTGACGATCTGGCTTTAAGTCGATTCGATAACAAATGACGAAAACGGACGGATTTCTCAGGTTTGTACTACATATGAACACTTTCCACATTCTCCGGTGCAACTCGGCTGCTAGTCCTCCTTTCATGCAGAATCTTAAGGTCCTAGCTCATGTCCAAGGCACCAAAGCCAGCTAAAAAGTCAATAACCGATACCTAAAACTTGAATTGTACTTCTTCTTACTGGCTATTACATCATCTTAGAAGCTTCATCTGTGTTATACTATGGTGCTTTTAGTGTCTCCGAATACCGCAGTACGCGACATAGCTTTGCAGACGATAAGTACAACAGTTTCAGAGAGAAGAGCGGCCAATTTGACGATCTGGCTTTAAGTCGATTCGATAACAAATGACGAAAACTGACGGATTTCTCAGGTTTTTACAACATATGAACACTTTTCACATTCTCCCGTGCAACTCGGCTGCTTGTCCTCCTTTCATGCAGAATCTTAAGGTCCTAGCACATGTCCAAGGCACCAAAGTCAGCAAAAAGGTCAATATTCAATACCTAAAACTTGAATTGTACTACTTCTTACTGGCTATTACATCAACTTAGAAGCTTCATCGGTGTTCTACTGTGGTGATTTTAGTGTCTCCGCATACCGCAGCACGTGACATAGCTTTGAAGACGACAAGTACAACCGTTTTAGAGAGAAGAGCGGCCAATGTGACGATCTAGCTTTAAGTCGATTCGATAACAAATGACGAAAACGGACGGATTTCTAAGGTTTTTACTACATATGAACACTTTTCACACTCTCCCGTGCAACTCGGCTGCTAGTCCTCCTTTCATGAAGAATGTTAAGGTTCCTAGCTCATGTCCAAGGCACCAAAGCCAGTTAAACGTCAATAATCGATACCTTAAACTTGAATTGTACTACTTCTTACTGGGTATTACATCAACTTAGAAGCTTCATCTGTGTTCTACTATGGTGCTTTTAGTGTCTCCGCATACCGCAACACGCGACATAGCTTTGCAGACGATAAGTACAACCGTTTCAGAGAGAAGAGCGGCCAATGTGACGATCTGGCTTTTAAGTCGATTTGGTAACAAATGTCGAAAACGGACGTATTTCTCAGGTTTTTACTACATTTGATCAGTTTTCACATTCTCCCGTGCAACTCGGCTGCTATTCCTCCTTTCATGCAGCATATTAAGGTCCTAGCTCATGTCCAAGGCACCAAAGCCAGCTAAAAAGTCAATAATCGATACCTAAAACTTGAATTGTACTACTTCTTACTGGCTATTACATCAACATAGAAGCTTCATCTGTGTTCTACTACGTTGCTTTTAGTTTCTCCGCATACCGCAGCACGCGACATAGCTTTGCAGACGATAAGTACAACCGTTTCAGAGAGAAGAGCGCCCAATGTGACGATCTGGCTTTAAGTCGATTCGATAACAAATGACGAAAACGGACGGATTTCTCAGGTTTTTACTACATATGAACACTTTTCACATTCTCCCGTGGAACTCGGCTGCTAGTCCACCTTTCATGCAGAATCTTAAGGTCCTAGCTCATGTCCAATGCACCAAAGCCAGCTGAAAAGTCAATAATCGATACCTAAAACTTGAATTGTACTACTTCTTACTGGATATTACATCATCTTAGAACCTTCATCTGTGTTCTACTGCGGTGATTTTAGTGTCACCACATACCGCAGCACGTGACATAGCTTTGCAGACGATAAGTACAACCGCTTCAGAGAGAAGAGGGGCCAATGTGACGATCTGGCTTTAAGTCGATTCGATAACAAATGACGAAAAAGGACGGATTTCTCAGGTTATTACTACATATGAACACTTTTCACATTCTCCCGTGCAACTCGGCTGCTAGTCCTCCTTTCATGCAGAATCTTAAGGTCCTAGCTCATGTCCAAGGCACCAAAGCCAGCTAAAAAGTCAATATTCGATACCTAAAACTTGAATTGTACTACATCTTATTGGGTATTACATCAACTTCGAAGCTTCATCTGTGTTCTACTATGGTGCTTTTAGTGTCTCCACATACCGCAGCACGCGACATAGCTTTGCAGACGATAAGTACAACCGTTTCAGTGAGAAGAGCGGCAAATGTGACGATCTGGCTTTAAGTCAATTCGATAACAAATGACGAAAACGGACGGATTTCTCAGGTTTGTACTACATATGAACACTTTTCACATTCTCTCGTGCAACTCGGCTGCTAGTCCTCCTTTCATGCAGAATCTTAAGGTCCTAGCTCATGTCCAAGGCACCAAAGCCAGCAAAAGGTCAATATTCAATACCTAAAACTTGAATTGTACTACTTCTTACTGGCTATTACATCAACTTCGAAGCTTCATCTGTGTTCTACTATGGTGCTTTTAGTGTCTCAGCATACCGCAGCACGCGACATAGCTTTGCAGACGATAAGTACAACCGCTTCAGAGAGAAGAGCGGCCAATGTGACGATCTGGCTTTAAGTCGATTCGATAACAAATGACGAAAACGGACGTATTTCTCAGGTTTTACTACATATGAACACTTTTCACATTCTCCCGTGCAACTCGGCTGCTAGTCCTCCTTCATGCAAAATCTTAAGTTCCTAACTCGTGTCCAAGGCACCAAAGAAGGGTAAAAAGTCAATAATCGATACCTAAAACTTGAATTGTACTACTTCTTACTGGCTATTACATCAACTTAGAAGCATCATCTGTGTTCTACTATGGTGCTTTTAGTGTCTCCGCATACCGCAGCACGCGACATAGCTTTGCAGACGATAAGTACAACCGTTTCAGAGAGAAGAGCGGAAAATGTGACGATCTGGCTTTAAGTCAATTCGATAACATATGACGAAAACGGAAGGATGTCTCAGGTTTTTACTACATATGAACACTTTTCACATTCTCCCGTGCAACTGGGCTGCTAGTCCTCCTTTTATGCAGAATCTTAATGTCCTAGCTCATGTCCAAGGCACCTAAGCCAGATAAAAAGTCAATCATCGATACCTAAAACTTGAATTGGACTACTTCTTACTGGCTATTACATCAACTTAGAAGCTTCATCTGTGTTCTAATATGGTGCTTTTCCTGTTTCCGCCTACGGCAACACGCGACATAGCTTTTTCAGACGATAAGTACAACCGTTTCAGAGAGAAGAGCGGCCAATGTGACGATCTGGCTTTAAGTCGATTCGATAACAAATGACTGAAAACGGACGAATTTCTCAGGTTTGTACTACATATGAACACTTTTCACATTCTCCCGTGGAACTCTGCTGCTAGTCCTCCTTTCATCCAAAATCTTAAGGTCCTAGCTCATGTCCAATGCACCAAAGCCAGCTAAAAAGTCAATAATCGATACCTAAAACTTGAATTGTACTACTTCTTACTGGATTTTACATCATCTTAGAAGCTTCATCTGTGTTCTACTGCGGTGATTTTAGTGTCACCACATACCGCAGCACGTGACATTGCTTTGCAGGCGATAAGTACAACCGTTTCAGAGAGAAGAGCAGCCAATGTGACGATCTGGCTTTAAGTCGATTCGATAACAAATGACGAAAACGGACGGATTTCTAAGGTTTTTACTACATATGAACACTTTTCACATTCTCCCGTGCAACTCGGCTGCTAGTCCTCCTTTCATGCAGAATCTTAAGGTCCTAGCTCATGTCCAAGGCACCAAAGCCAGCTAAAAAGTCAATATTCGATACCTAAAACTTGAATTGTACTACTTCTTATTGGGTATTACATCAACTTAGAAGCTTCATCTGTGTTCTATTAAGGTGCTTTTGGTGTCTCCGAATACCGCAGTACGCGACATAGCTTTGCAGACGATAAGTACAACCGTTTCAGTGAGAAGAACGGCCAATGTGACGATCTGGCTTTAAGTCAATTCGATAACAAATGACGAAAACGGACGGATTTCTCAGGATTTTACTACATATGAACACTTTTCACATTCTCCCCTGCAACTCGGCTGCTAGTCCTCCTTTCATGCAGAATCTTGAGGTCCTAGCTCATGTCCAAGGCACAAAAGCCAGCTAAAAGGTCAATATTCAATACCTAAAACTTGAATTGTACTACTTCTTACTGGCTATTACATCAACTTCGAAGCTCCATCTGTGTTCTACTATGGTGATTTTAGTGTGTCAGCATACCGCAGCACGCGACATAGCTTTGCAGACGCTAGGTACAACCGTTTCAGAGAGAAGAGCGGCCAATGTGACGATCTGGCTTTAAGTCGATTCGATAACAAATGACGAAAACGGACGTATTTCTCAGGTTTTACTACATATGAACACTTTTCACATTCTCCCGTGCAACTCGGCTGCTAGTCCCCCTTCTTGCAAAATCTTAAGTTCCTAGCTCGTGTCCAAGGCACCAAAGAAGGGTAAAAAGTCAATAACCGATACCTAAAACTTGAATTGTACTACTTCTTACTGGCTATTACATCAACTTAGAAGCATCATCTGTGTTCTACTATGGTGCTTTTAGTGTCTCCGCATACCGCAGCACGCGACATAGCTTTGCAGACGATAAGTACAACCGTTTCAGAGAGAAGAGCGGAAAATGTGACGATCTGGCTTTAAGTCAATTCGATAACAAATGACGAAAACGGACGGATGTCTCAGGTTTTTACTACATATGAACACTTTTCATATTCTCCCGTGCAACTGGGCTGCTAGTCCTCCTTTTATGCAGAATCTTAAAGTCCTAGCTCATGTCCAAGGCACCTAAGCCAGCTAAAAAGTCAATAATCGATACCTAAAACTTGAATTGGACTACTTCTTACTGGCTATTACATCAACTTAGAAGCTTCATCTGTGTTCTATTATGGTGCTTTTCCTGTTTCCGCCTACGGCAACACGCGACATAGCTTTGCAGACGATAAGTACCACCGTTTCAGAGAGAAGAGCGGCCAATGTGACGATCTGGCTTTAAGTCGATTCGATAACAAATGACGAAAACTGACGGATTTCTCAGGTTTTTACTACATATGAACACTTTTCACATTCTCCCGTGCAACTCGGCTGCTAGTCCTCTTTTCATGAAGAATGTTAAGGTCCTAGCTCATGTCCAAGGCACCAAAGCCAGCTAAAAAGTCAATAATCGATACCTTAAACTTGAATTGTACTACTTCTTACTGGGTATTACATCAACTTAGAAGCTTCATCTGTGTTCTACTATGGTGCTTTTAGTGTCTCCGCATACCGCAACACGCGACATAGCTTTGCAGACGATAAGTACAACCGTTTCAGAGAGAAGAGCGGCCAATGTGACGATCTGGCTTTAAGTCGATTCGATAACAAATGACGAAAACGGACGTATTTCTCAGGTTTTTACTACATTTGAACAGTTTTCACATTCTCAAGTGTAACTCGGCTGCTAGTCCTCCTTTCATGCAGCATATTAAGGTCCTAGCTCATGTCCAAGGCACCAAAGCCAGCTAAAAAGTCAATAATCGATACCTAAAACTTGAATTGTACTACTTCTTACTGGATATTACATCAACTTAGAAACTTCATCTGTGTTCTACTGTGGTGATTTTAGTGTCTCCGCATACCGCAGCACGTGACATAGCTTTGCAGACGATAAGTACAACCGTCTCAGAGAGAAGAGGGGCCAATGTGACGATCTGGCTTTAAGTCGATTCGATAACAAATGACGAAAACGGACGGATTTCTCAGGTTTTTACTACATTTGAACAGTTTTCACATTCTCCCGTGCAACTCGGCTGCTAGTCCACTTTTCATGCAGAATATTAAGGTCCTAGCTCATGTCCAATGCACCACAGCCACCTAAAAAGTCAATAATCGATATCTAAAACTTGAATTGTACAACTTCTTACTGGATATTAAATCAACTTAGAAGCTTCATCTGTGTTCTACTGTGGTGATTTTAGTGTCTCCGCATACCGCAGCACGTGACATAGCTTTGCAGACGATAAGTACAACCGTTTCAGAGAGAAGAGCGGCCATTGTGACGATCTGGCTTTAAGTCGATTCGCTAACAAATGACGAAAAAGGACGGATTACTCAGGTTATTACTACATATGAACACTTTTCACATTCTCCCGTGCAACTCGGCTGCTAGTCCTACTTTCATGCAGAATCTTAAGGTAATAGCTCATGTCCAATGCACCAAAGCCAGCTAAAAGGTCCATATTCAATACCTAAAACTTTAATTGTTCTACTTCTTACTGGCTATTGCATCAACTTAGAAGCTTCATCTGTGTTCTACTATGGTAATTTTAGTGTCTCCGCATACCGCAGCACGCGACATAGCTTTGCAGACGGTAAGTACAACCGTTTCAGAGAGAAGAGCGGCTAATGTGACGATCTGGCTGTAAGTCGATTCGATAACAAATGACGAAAACGGACGGATTTCTCAGGTTTGTACTACATATGAACACTTTTCACGTTCTCCCGTGCAACTCGGCTGCTAGTCCTCCTTTCATGCAGAATGTTAAGGTCCTAGCTCATGTCCAAGGCACCAAAGCCAGCTAAAAAGTCAATAACCGATACCTAAAACTTGAATTGTACTACTTCTTACTGGCTATTACATCATCTTAGGAGCTTCATCTGTGTTCTACTATGGTGCTTTTAGTGTTTCCGAATACCGCAGTACGCAACATAGCTTTGCAGACGATAAGTACAACCGTTTCAGAGAGAAGAGCGGCCAATGTGACGATCTGGCTTTAAGTCGATTCGATAACAAATGACGAAAACGGACGGATTTCTCAGGTTTTTACTACATATGAACACTTTTCACATTCTCCCGTACAACTCGGCTGCTAGTCCTCCTTTCATGCAGAATCTTAAGGTCCTAGCTCATGTCCAAGGCACCAAAGCCAGCTAAAAAGTCAATAATCAATACGTAAAACTTGAATTGTACTACTTCTTACTGGCTATTACATCAACATAGAAGCTTCATCTGTGTTCTACTACGTTGCTTTTAGTTTCTCCGCATACCGCAGCACGCGACATAGCTTTGCAGACGAGAAGTACAACCGTTTCAGAGAGAAGAGCGCCCAATGTGACGATCTGGCTTTAAGTCGATTCGATAACAAATGACGAAATCGGACGGATTTCTCAGGTTTTTACTACATATGAACACTTTTCACATTCTCCCGTGGAACTCGGCTGCTAGTCCACCTTTCATTCAGAATCTTAAGGTCCTAGCTCATGTCCAATGCACCAAAGCCAGCTGAAAAGTCAATAATCGATACCTAAAACTTGAATTGTACTACTTCTTACTGGATATTACATCATCTTAGAACCTTCATCTGTGTTCTACTGCGGTGATTTTAGTGTCACCACATACCGCAGCACGTGACATAGCTCTGCAGACGATAAGTACAACCGCTTCAGAGAGAAGAGGGGCCAATGTGACGATCTGGCTTTAAGTCGATTCGATAACAAATGACGAAAAAGGACGGATTTCTCAGGTTATTACTACATATGAACACTTTTCACATTCTCCCGTGCAACTCGGCTGCTAGTCCTCCTTTCATGCAGAATCTTAAGGTCCTAGCTCATGTCCAAGGCACCAAAGCCAGCTAAAAAGTCAATATTCGATACCTAAAACTTGAATTGTACTACATCTTATTGGGTATTACATCAACTTCGAAGCTTCATCTGTTTCTACTATGGTGCTTTTAGTGTCTCCACATACCGCAGCACGCGACATAGCTTTGCAGACGATAAGTACAACCGTTTCAGTGAGAAGAGCGGCAAATGTGACGATCTGGCTTTAAGTCAATTCGATAACAAATGACGAAAACGGACGGATTTCTCAGGTTTGTACTACATATGAACACTTTTCACATTCTCTCGTGCAACTCGGCTGCTAGTCCTCCTTTCATGCAGAATCTTAAGGTCCTAGCTCATGTCCAAGGCACCAAAGCCAGCAAAAGGTCAATATTCAATACCTAAAACTTGAATTGTACTACTTCTTACTGGCTATTACATCAACTTAGAAGCTTCATCTGTGTTCTACTACGTTGCTTTTAGTTTCTCCGCATACCGCAGCACGCGACATAGCTTTGCAGACGAGAAGTACAACCGTTTCAGAGAGAAGAGCGCCCAATGTGACGATCTGGCTTTAAGTCGATTCGATAACAAATGACGAAAACGGACGGATTTCTCAGGTTTTTACTACATATGAACACTTTTCACATTCTCCCGTGGAACGCGGCTGCTAGTCCACCTTTCATTCAGAATCTTAAGGTCCCAGCTCATGTCCAATGCACCAAAGCCAGCTGAAAAATCAATAATCGATACCTAAAACTTGAATTGTACTACTTCTTACTGGATATTACATCATCTTAGAACCTTCATCTGTGTTCTACTGCGGTGATTTTAGTGTCACCACATACCGCAGCACGTGACATAGCTCTGCAGACGATAAGTACAA
This sequence comes from Schistocerca gregaria, assembly GCF_023897955.1. NCBI lineage: Eukaryota > Metazoa > Arthropoda > Insecta > Orthoptera > Acrididae > Schistocerca > Schistocerca gregaria. The sequence goes on from NC_064925.1 coordinate 593,693,856, forward strand.
CCGCTTCAGAGAGAAGAGGGGCCAATGTGACGATCTGGCTTTAAGTCGATTCGATAACAAATGACGAAAAAGGACGGATTTCTCAAGTTATTACTACATATGAACACTTTTCACATTCTCCCGTGCAACTCGGCTGCTAGTCCTCCTTTCATGCAGAATCTTAAGGTCCTAGCTCATGTCCAAGGCACCAAAGCCAGCTAAAAAGTCAATATTCGATACCTAAAACTTGAATTGTACTACATCTTATTGGGTATTACATCAACTTCGAAGCTTCATCTGTGTTCTACTATGGTGCTTTTAGTGTCTCCACATACCGCAGCACGCGACATAGCTTTGCAGACGATAAGTACAACCGTTTCAGTGAGAAGAGCGGCAAATGTGACGATCTGGCTTTAAGTCAATTCGATAACAAATGACGAAAACGGACGGATTTCTCAGGTTTGTACTACATATGAACACTTTTCACATTCTCTCGTGCAACTCGGCTGCTAGTCCTCCTTTCATGCAGAATCTTAAGGTCCTAGCTCATGTCCAAGGCACCAAAGCCAACTAAAAGGTCAATATTCAATACCTAAAACTTGAATTGTACTACTTCTTACTGGCTATTACATCAACTTCGAAGCTTCATCTGTGTTCTACTATGGTGCTTTTAGTGTCTCAGCATACCGAAGCACGCGACATAGTTTTGCAGACGATAAGTACAACCGTTTCAGAGAGAAGAGCGGCCAATGTGACGATGTGGCTTTAAGTCGATTCGATAACAAATGACGAAAACGGACGGATGTCTCATTTTTTTACTACATATGAACATTTTTCACATTCTCCCGTGCAACTCGTCTGCTAGTCCTCCTTTCATGCAGAATCTTAAGGTCCTAGCTCATGTCCAAGGCACCAAAGCCAACTAAAAGGTCAATATTCAATACCTAAAACTTGAATTGTACTACTTCTTACTTTCTATTACATCAACTTAGAAGCTTGATCTGTATTCTACTATGGTGCTTTTAGTGTCTCAGCATATCGCAGCACGCGACATAGCTTTGCAGACGATAAGTACAACCGTTTCAGGGAGAAGAGCGGCCATTGTGACGATCTGGCTTTAAGTCGATTCGATAACAAATGACGAAAACGGACCGATTTCTCAGGTTTTTACTACATATGAACACTTTTCACATTCTCCCGTGCAACTCGGCTGCTAGCCCTGCTTTCATGCAGAATCTTAAGGTCCTAGTTCATGTCCAAGGCAACAAAGCCAGCTAAAAAGTCAAAAATCGATACCTAAAACTTGAATTGTACTACTTCTTACTGGCTATTACATCAACTTATAAGCTTCATCTGTGTTCTATTATGGTGCCTTTCCCTGTTTCCGCCTACGGCAACACGCGACATAGCTTTGCAGACGATAAGTAGAACCGTTTCAGAGAGAAGAGCGGCCAATGTGACGATCTGGCTTTAAGTCGATTCGATAACAAATGACGAAAACGGACGGATATCTCAGGTTTGTACTACATATGAACACTTTTCACATTCTCCCGTGCAACTCGGCTGCTAGTCCTCCTTTCATGCAGAATCTTAAGGTCCTAGCTCATGTCCAAGGCACCAAAGCCAGCTAAAAAGTCAATAACCGATACCTAAAACTTGAATTGTACTTCTTCTTACTGGCTATTACATCATCTTAGAAGCTTCATCTGTGTTATACTATGGTGCTTTTAGTGTCTCCGAATACCGCAGTACGCGACATAGCTTTGCAGACGATAAGTACAACAGTTTCAGAGAGAAGAGCGGCCAATTTGACGATCTGGCTTTAAGTCGATTCGATAACAAATGACGAAAACTGACGGATTTCTCAGGTTTTTACTACATATGAACACTTTTCACATTCTCCCGTGCAACTCGGCTGCTTGTCCTCCTTTCATGCAGAATCTTAAGGTCCTAGCACATGTCCAAGGCACCAAAGTCAGCAAAAAGGTCAATATTCAATACCTAAAACTTGAATTGTACTACTTCTTACTGGCTATTACATCAACTTAGAAGCTTCATCGGTGTTCTACTGTGGTGATTTTAGTGTCTCCGCATACCGCAGCACGTGACATAGCTTTGAAGACGACAAGTACAACCGTTTTAGAGAGAAGAGCGGCCAATGTGACGATCTAGCTTTAAGTCGATTCGATAACATATGACGAAAACGGACGGATTTCTAAGGTTTTTACTACATATGAACACTTTTCACACTCTCCCGTGCAACTCGGCTGCTAGTCCTCCTTTCATGAAGAATGTTAAGGTCCTAGCTCATGTCCAAGGCACCAAAGCCAGCTAAAAAGTCAATAATCGATACCTTAAACTTGAATTGTACTACTTCTTACTGGGTATTACATCAACTTAGAAGCTTCATCTGTGTTCTACTATGGTGCTTTTAGTGTCTCCGCATACCGCAACACGCGACATAGCTTTGCAGACGATAAGTACAACCGTTTCAGAGAGAAGAGCGGCCAATGTGACGATCTGGCTTTTAAGTCGATTTGATAACAAATGACGAAAACGGACGTATTTCTCAGGTTTTTACTACATTTGAACAGTTTTCACATTCTCCCGTGCAACTCGGCTGCTATTCCTCCTTTCATGCAGCATATTAAGGTCCTAGCTCATGTCCAAGGCACCAAAGCCAGCTAAAAAGTCAATAATCGATACCTAAAACTTGAATTGTACTACTTCTTACTGGCTATTACATCAACATAGAAGCTTCATCTGTGTTCTACTACGTTGCTTTTAGTTTCTCCGCATACCGCAGCACGCGACATAGCTTTGCAGACGATAAGTACAACCGTTTCAGAGAGAAGAGCGCCCAATGTGACGATCTGGCTTTAAGTCGATTCGATAACAAATGACGAAAACGGACGGATTTCTCAGGTTTTTACTACATATGAACACTTTTCACATTCTCCCGTGGAACTCGGCTGCTAGTCCACCTTTCATGCAGAATCTTAAGGTCCTAGCTCATGTCCAATGCACCAAAGCCAGCTGAAAAGTCAATAATCGATACCTAAAACTTGAATTGTACTACTTCTTACTGGATATTACATCATCTTAGAACCTTCATCTGTGTTCTACTGCGGTGATTTTAGTGTCACCACATACCGCAGCACGTGACATAGCTTTGCAGACGATAAGTACAACCGCTTCAGAGAGAAGAGGGGCCAATGTGACGATCTGGCTTTAAGTCGATTCGATAACAAATGACGAAAAAGGACGGATTTCTCAGGTTATTACTACATATGAACACTTTTCACATTCTCCCGTGCAACTCGGCTGCTAGTCCTCCTTTCATGCAGAATCTTAAGGTCCTAGCTCATGTCCAAGGCACCAAAGCCAGCTAAAAAGTCAATATTCGATACCTAAAACTTGAATTGTACTACATCTTATTGGGTATTACATCAACTTCGAAGCTTCATCTGTGTTCTACTATGGTGCTTTTAGTGTCTCCACATACCGCAGCACGCGACATAGCTTTGCAGACGATAAGTACAACCGTTTCAGTGAGAAGAGCGGCAAATGTGACGATCTGGCTTTAAGTCAATTCGATAACAAATGACGAAAACGGACGGATTTCTCAGGTTTGTACTACATATGAACACTTTTCACATTCTCTCGTGCAACTCGGCTGCTAGTCCTCCTTTCATGCAGAATCTTAAGGTCCTAGCTCATGTCCAAGGCACCAAAGCCAGCAAAAGGTCAATATTCAATACCTAAAACTTGAATTGTACTACTTCTTACTGGCTATTACATCAACTTCGAAGCTTCATCTGTGTTCTACTATGGTGCTTTTAGTGTCTCAGCATACCGCAGCACGCGACATAGCTTTGCAGACGATAAGTACAACCGCTTCAGAGAGAAGAGCGGCCAATGTGACGATCTGGCTTTAAGTCGATTCGATAACAAATGACGAAAACGGACGTATTTCTCAGGTTTTACTACATATGAACACTTTTCACATTCTCCCGTGCAACTCGGCTGCTAGTCCTCCTTCATGCAAAATCTTAAGTTCCTAACTCGTGTCCAAGGCACCAAAGAAGGGTAAAAAGTCAATAATCGATACCTAAAACTTGAATTGTACTACTTCTTACTGGCTATTACATCAACTTCGAAGCTTCATCTGTGTTCTACTATGGTGCTTTTAGTGTCTCAGCATACCGCAGCACGCGACATAGTTTTGCAGACGATAAGTACAACCGTTTCAGAGAGAAGAGCGGCCAATGTGACGATGTGGCTTTAAGTCGATTCGATAACAAATGACGAAAACGGACGGATGTCTCATTTTTTTACTACATATGAACATTTTTCACATTCTCCCGTGCAACTCGTCTGCTAGTCCTCCTTTCATGCAGAATCTTAAGGTCCTAGCTCATGTCCAAGGCACCAAAGCCAACTAAAAGGTCAATATTCAATACCTAAAACTTGAATTGTACTACTTCTTACTTTCTATTACATCAACTTAGAAGCTTGATCTGTATTCTACTATGGTGCTTTTAGTGTCTCAGCATATCGCAGCACGCGACATAGCTTTGCAGACGATAAGTACAACCGTTTCAGGGAGAAGAGCGGGCATTGTGACGATCTGGCTTTAAGTCGATTCGATAACAAATGACGAAAACGGACCGATTTCTCAGGTTTTTACTACATATGAACACTTTTCACATTCTCCCGTGCAACTCGGCTGCTAGCCCTGCTTTCATGCAGAATCTTAAAGTCCTAGTTCATGTCCAAGGCACCAAAGCCAGCTAAAAAGTCAAAAATCGATACCTAAAACTTGAATTGTTCTACTTCTTACTGGCTATTACATCAACTTATAAGCTTCATCTGTGTTCTATTATGGTGCTTTTCCTGTTTCCGCCTACGGCAACACGCGACATAGCTTTGCAGACGATAAGTAGAACCGTTTCAGAGAGAAGAGCTGCCAATGTGACGATCTGGCTTTAAGTCGATTCGATAACAAATGACGAAAACGGACGGATTTCTCAGGTTTGTACTACATATGAACACTTTTCACATTCTCCCGTGCAACTCGGCTGCTAGTCCTCCTTTCATGCAGAATCTTAAGGTCCTAGCTCATGTCCAAGGCACCAAAGCCAGCTAAAAAGTCAATAACCGATACCTAAAACTTGAATTGTACTTCTTCTTACTGGCTATTACATCATCTTAGAAGCTTCATCGGTGTTCTACTATGGTGCTTTTAGTGTCTCCGCATACCGCAGCACGTGACATAGCTTTGAAGACGACAAGTACAAACGTTTTAGAGAGAAGAGCGGCCAATGTGACGATCTAGCTTTAAGTCGATTCGATAACAAATGACGAAAACGGACGGATTTCTAAGGTTTTTACTACATATGAACACTTTTCACACTCTCCCGTGCAACTCGGCTGCTAGTCCTCCTTTCATGAAGAATGTTAAGGTCCTAGCTCATGTCCAAGGCACCAAAGCCAGCTAAAAAGTCAATAATCGATACCTTAAACTTGAATTGTACTACTTCTTACTGGGTATTACATCAACTTATAAGCTTCATCTGTGTTCTACTATGGTGCTTTTAGTGTCTCCGCATACCGCAACACGCGACATAGCTTTGCAGACGATAAGTACAACCGTTTCAGAGAGAAGAGCGGCCAATGTGACGATCTGGCTTTTAAGTCGATTTGATAACAAATGACGAAAACGGACGTATTTCTCAGGTTTTTACTACATTTGAACAGTTTTCACATTCTCCCGTGCAACTCGGCTGCTATTCCTCCTTTCATGCAGCATATTAAGGTCCTAGCTCATGTCCAAGGCACCAAAGCCAGCTAAAAAGTCAATAATCGATACCTAAAACTGGAATTGTACTACTTCTTACTGGATATTACATCAACTTAGAAGCTTCATCTGTGTTCTACTGTGGTGATTTTAGTGTCACCGCATACCGCAGCACGAGACATGGCTTTGCAGACGATAAGTACAACCGTTTCAGAGAGAAGAGCGGCCAATGTGACGATCTGGCTTTAAGTCGATTCGCAAACAAATGACGAAAACGGACGGATTTCTCAGGTTTTTACTACATTTGAACAGTTTTCACATTCTCCCGTGCAACTCGGCTGCTAGTCCACCTTTCATGCAGAATATTAAGGTCCTAGCTCATGTCCAATGCACCAAAGCCAGCTAAAAAGTCAATAATCGATACCTAAAACTTGAATTGTACTACATCTTACTGGCTATTACATTAACTTAGAAGCTTCATCTGTGTTCTACTGTGGTGATTTTAGTGTCTCCGCATACCGCAGAACGTGACATAGCTTTGCAGACGATAAGTACAACCGTTTCAGAGAGAAGAGCGGCCAATGTGACGATCTGGCTTTAAGTCGATTCGCTAACAAATGACGAAAAAGGACGGATTTCTCAGGTTATTACTACATATGAACACTTTTCACATTCTCCCGTGCAACTCGGCTGCTAGTCCTACTTTCATGCAGAAACATAAGGTCCTAGCTCATGTCCAAGGCACCAAAGCCAGCTAAAAGGTCCATATTCAATACCTAAAACTTGAATTGTACTACTTCTTATTGGGTATTACATCAACTTAGAAGCTTCATCTGTGTTCTACTACGTTGCTTTTAGTTTCTCCGCATACCGCAGCACGCGACACAGCTTTGCAGACGATAAGTACAACCGTTTCAGTGAGAAGAGCGGCCAATGTGACGATCTGGCTTTAAGTCAATTCGATAACAAATGACGAAAACGGACTGATTTCTCAGGTTTTTACTACATATGAACACTTTTCACATTCTCCCGTGCAACTCGGCTGCTAGTCCTCCTTCATGCAAAATCTTAAGTTCCTAGCTCGTGTCCAAGGCACCAAAGAAGGGTAAAAAGTCAATAACCGATACCTAAAACTTGAATTGTACTACTTCTTACTGGCTATTACATCAACTTAGAAGCATCATCTGTGTTCTACTATGGTGCTTTTAGTGTCTCCGCATACCGCAGCACGCGACATAGCTTTGCAGACGATAAGTACAACCGTTTCAGAGAGAAGAGCGGAAAATGTGACGATCTGGCTTTAAGTCAATTCGATAACAAATGACGAAAACGGACGGATGTCTCAGGTTTTTACAACATATGAACACTTTTCACATTCTCCCGTGCAACTGGGCTGCTAGTCCTCCTTTCATGCAGAATCTTAAGGTCCTAGCTCATGTCCAAGGCACCAAAGCCAGCTAAAAAGTCAATAATCGATACCTAAAACTTGAATTGTACTACTTCTTACTGGCTATTACATCAACTTAGAAGCTTCATCTGTGTTCTACTATGGTGCATTTAGTGTCTCCGCACACCGCAGCACGCGACATAGCTTTGCAGACGATAAGTACAACCGTTTCAGAGAGAAGAGCGGCCAATGTGACGATCTGGCTTTAAGTCGATTCGCTAACAAATGACGAAAAAGGACGGATTTCTCAGGTTATTACTACATATGAACACTTTTCACATTCTCCCGTGCAACTCGGCTGCTAGTCCTCCTTTTATGCAGAATCTTAAAGTCCTAGCTCATGTCCAAGGAACCAAAGCCATCTAAAAAGTCAATAATCGATACCTAAAAGTTGAATTGGACTACTTCTTACTGGCTATTACATCAACTTAGAAGCTTCATCTGTGTTCTATTATGGTGCTTTTCCTGTTTCCGCCTACGGCAACACGCGACATAGCTTTGCAGACGATAAGTACAACCGTTTCAGAGAGAAGAGCGGCCAATGTGACGATCTGGCTTTAAGTCGATTCGATAACAAATGAAGAAAACGGACGGATTTCTCAGGTTTGTACTACATATGAACACTTTTCACATTCTCCCGTGCAACTCGGCTGCTAGTCCTCCTTTCATGCAGAATCTTAAGGTCCTAGCTCATGTCCAAGGCACCAAAGCCAGCTAAAAAGTCAATAACCGATACCTAAAACTTGAATTGTACTACTTCTTACTGGCTATTACATCAACTTAGATGCTTCATCTGTGTTCTACTATGGTGATTTTAGTGTCTCCACATACCGCTGCACGCGACATAGCTTTGCAGACGATATGTACAAACGTTTCAGAGAGAAAGGCGGCCAATGTGACCATCTGGCTTTAAGTCGATTCGATAACAAATGACGAAAACGGACGGATTTCTCAGGTTTTTACTACATATGAACACTTTTCACATTCTGACGTGCAACTCGGCTGCTAGTCCTCCTTTCATGCAGAATCTTAAGGTCCTAGCTAATGTCCAAGGTACCGAAGCCAGCTAAAGAGTCAATAATCGATACCTAAAACTTGAATTGTTCTACCTCTTACTGGCTATTGCATCAACTTAGAAGCTTCATCTGTGTTCTACTATGGTGATTTTAGTGTCTCCGCATACCGCAGCACGCGACATAGCTTTGCAGACGGTAAGTACAACCGTTTCAGAGAGAAGAGCGGCCAATGTGACGATCTGGCTTTAAGTCGATTCGATAACAAATGACGAAAACGGACGGATTTCTCAGGTTTGTACTACATATGAACACTTTTCACTTTCTCCCGTGCAACTCGGCTGCTAGTCCTCCTTTCATGCAGAATGTTAAGGTCCTAGCTCATGTCCAAGGCACCAAAGCCAGCTAAAAAGTCAATAACCGATACCTAAAACTTGAATTGTACTACTTCTTACTGGCTATTACATCATCTTAGGAGCTTCATCTGTGTTCTACTATGGTGCTTTTAGTGTTTCCGAATACCGCAGTACGCAACATAGCTTTGCAGACGATAAGTACAACCGTTTCAGAGAGAAGAGCGGCCAATGTGACGATCTGGCTATAATTCGATTCGATAACAAATGACGAAAACGGACGGATTTCTCGGGTTTTTACTACATATGAACACTTTTCACATTCTCCCGTGCAACTCGGCTGCTAGTCCTCCTCTCATGCAGAATCTTAAGGTCCTAGCTCATGTCAAAGGCACCAAAGCCAGCTAAAAAGTCAATAATCAATACGTAAAACTTGAATTGTACTACTTCTTACTGGCTATTACATCAACTTAGAAGCTTCATCTGTGTTCTACTACGTTGCTTTTAGTTTCTCCGCATACCGCAGCACGCGACATAGCTTTGCAGACGATAAGTACAACCGTTTCAGAGAGAAGAGCGGCCAATGTGACGATCTGGCTTTAAGTCGATTCGATAACAAATGACGAAAACGGACGGATTTTTCAGGTTTGTACTACATATGAACACTTTTCACATTCTCCCGTGGAACTCGGCTGCTAGTCCACCTTTCATGCAGAATCTTAAGTTCCTAGCTCATGTCCAATGCACCAAAGCCAGCTGAAAAGTCAATAATCGATACCTAAAACTTGAATTGTACTACTTCTTACTGGATATTACATCATCTTAGAACCTTCATCTGTGTTCTACTGCGGTGATTTTAGTGTCACCATATACCGCAGCACGTGACATAGCTTTGCAGACGATAAGTACAACCGCTTCAGAGAGAAGAGCGGCCAATGTGACGATCTGGCTTTAAGTCGATTCGATAACAAATGACGAAAAAGGACGGATTTCTCAGGTTTATACTACATATGAACACTTTTCACATTCTCCCGTGCAACTCGGCTGCTGGTCCTCCTTTCATGCAGAATCTTAAGGTCCTAGCTCATGTCCAAGGCACCAAAGCCAGCTAAAAAGTCAATATTCGATACCTAAAACTTGAATTGTACTACTTCTTATTGGGTATTACATCAACTTCGAAGCTTCATCTGTGTTCTACTATGGTGCTTTTAGTGTCTCCACATACCGCAGCACGCGACATAGCTTTGCAGACGATAAGTACAACCGTTTCAGTGAGAAGAGCGGCCAATGTGACGATCTGGCTTTAAGTCAATTCGATAACAAATGACGAAAACGGACGGATTTCTCAGGTTTTTACTACATATGAACACTTTTCACATTCTCCCGTGCAACTCGGCTGCTAGTCCTCTTTTCATGCAGAATCTTAAGGTCCTAGCTCATGTCCAATGCACCAAAGCCAGCTGAAAAGTCAATAATCGATACCTAAAACTTGAATTGTACTACTTCTTACTGGATATTACATCATCTTAGAACCTTCATCTGTGTTCTACTGCGGTGATTTTAGTGTCACCACATACCGCAGCACGTGACATAGCTTTGCAGATGATAAGTACAACCGCTTCAGAGAGAAGAGCGGCCAATGTGACGATCTGGCTTTAAGTCGATTCGATAACAAATGACGAAAAAGGACGGATTTCTCAGGTTATTACTACATATGAACACTTTTCACATTCTCCCGTGCAACTCGGCTGCTAGTCCTCCATTCATGCAGAATCTTAAGGTCCTAGCTCATGTCCAAGGCACAAAAGCCAGCTAAAAAGTCAATATTCGATACCTAAAACTTGAATTGTACTACTTCTTATTGGGTATTACATCAACTTCGAAGCTTCATCTGTGTTCTACTATGGTGATTTTAGTGTCTCCACATACCGCAGCACGCGACATAGCTTTGCAGACGATAAGTACAACCGTTTCAGTGAGAAGAGCGGCCAATGTGACGATCTGGCTTTAAGTCAATTCGATAACAAATGACGAAAACGGACGGATTTCTCAGGTTTTTACTACATATGAACACTTTTCACATTCTCCCGTGCAACTCGACTGCTAGTCCTCCTTTCATGCAGAATCTTAAGGTCCTAGCTCATGTCAAAGGCACCAAAGCCAGCAAAAGGTCAATATTCAATACCTAAAACTTGAAGTGTACTACTTCTTACTGGCTATTACATCAACTTCGAAGCTTCATCTGTGTTCTACTATGGTGCTTTTAGTGTCTCAGCATACCGCAGCACGCGACATAGCTTTGCAGACGATAAGTACAACCGTTTCAGAGAGAAGAGCGGCGAATGTGACGATCTGGCTTTAAGTCGATTCGATAACAAATGACGAAAACGGACGTATTTCTCAGGTTTTACTACATATGAACACTTTTCACATTCTCCCGTGCAACTCGGCTGCTAGTCCTCCTTCATGCAAAATCTTAAGGTCCTAGCTCATGTCCAAGGCACCAAAGCCAGCAAAAGGTCAATATTCAATACCTAAAACTTGAATTGTACTACTTCTTACTGGCTATTACATCAACTTAGAAGCTTCATCTGTGTTCTACTACGTTGCTTTTAGTTTCTCCGCATACCGCAGCACGCGACATAGCTTTGCAGACGAGAAGTACAACCGTTTCAGAGAGAAGAGCGGCCAATGTGACGATGTGGCTTTAAGTCGATTCGATAACAAATGACGAAAACGGACGGATGTCTCATTTTTTTACTACATATGAACATTTTTCACATTCTCCCGTGCAACTCGTCTGCTAGTCCTCCTTTCATGCAGAATCTTAAGGTCCTAGCTCATGTCCAAGGCACCAAAGCCAACTAAAAGGTCAATATTCAATACCTAAAACTTGAATTGTACTTCTTCTTACTGGGTATTACATCAACTTAGAAGCTTCATCTGTGTTCTACTATGGTGCTTTTAGTGTCTCCGCTAACCGCAACACGCGACATAGCTTTGCAGACGATAAGTACAACCGTTTCAGAGAGAAGAGCGGCCAATGTGACGATCTGGCTTTAAGTCGATTTGATAACAAATGACGAAAACGGACGTATTTCTCAGGTTTTTACTACATTTGAACAGTTATCACATTCTCCCGTGCAACTCGGCTGCTAGTCCTCCTTTCATGCAGCATATTAAGGTCCTAGCTCATGTCCAAGGCACCAAAGCCAGCTAAAAAGTCAATAATCGATACCTAAAACTTGAATTGTACTACTTCCTACTGGATATTACATCAACTTAGAAGCTTCATCTGTGTTCTACTGTGGTGATTTTAGTGTCTCCGCATACCGCAGCACGAGACATAGCTTTGCAGACGATAAGTACAACCGTTTCAGAGAGAAGAGCGGCCAATGTGACGATCTGGCTTTAAGTCGATTCGATAACAAATGACGAAAACGGACGGATTTCTCAGGTTTTTACTACATTTGAACAGTTTTCACATTCCCCCGTGCAACTCGGCTGCTAGTCCACCTTTCATGCAGAATATTAAGGTCCTAGCTCATGTCCAATGCACCAAAGCCAGCTAAAAAGTCAATAATCGATACCTAAAACTTGAATTGTACTACATCTTACTGGATATTACATCAACTTAGAAGCTTCATCTGTGTTCTACTGTGGTGATTTTAGTGTCTCCGCATACCGCAGAACGTGACATAGCTTTGCAGACGATAAGTACAACCGTTTCAGAGAGAAGAGCGGCCAATGTGACGATCTGGCTTTAAGTCGATTCGCTAACAAATGACGAAAAAGGACGGATTTCTCAGGTTATTACTACATATGAACACTTTTCACATTCTCCCGTGCAACTCGGCTGCTAGTCCTCCTTCATGCAAAATCTTAAGTTCCTAGCTCGTGTCCAAGGCAGCAAAGAAGAGTAAAAAGTCAATAACCGATACCTAAAACTTGAATTGTACTACTTCTTACTGGCTATTACATCAACTTAGAAGCATCATCTGTGTTCTACTATGGTGCTTTTAGTGTCTCCGCATACCGCAGCACGCGACATAGCTTTGCAGACGATAAGTACAACCGTTTCAGAGAGAAGAGCGGAAAATGTGACGATCTGGCTTTAAGTCAATTCGATAACAAATGACGAAAACGGACGGATGTCTCAGGTTTTTACTACATATGAACACTTTTCACATTCTCCCTTGCAACTGGGCTGCTAGTCCTCCTTTTATGCAGAATCTTAAAGTCCTAGCTCATGTCCAAGGCACCAAAGCCATCTAAAAAGTCAATAATCGATACCTAAAACTTGTATTGGACTACTTCTTACTGGCTATTACATCAACTTACAAGCTTCATCTGTGTTCTATTATGGTGCTTTTCCTGTTTCCGCCTACGGCAACACGCGACATAGCTTTGCAGACGATAAGTACAACCGTTTCAGAGAGAAGAGCGGCCAATGTGACGATCTGGCTTTAAGTCGATTCGATAACAAATGAAGAAAACGGACGGATTTCTCAGGTTTGTACTACATATGAACACTTTTCACATTCTCCCGTGCAACTCGGCTGCTAGTCCTCCTTTCATGCAGAATCTTAAGGTATTAGCACATGTCCAAGGCACCAAAGCCAGCAAAAAGATCAATATTCAATACGTAAAACTTGAATTGTACTACTTCTTACTGGCTATCATATCAACTTAGAAGCTTCATCTGTGTTCTACTGTGGTGATTTTAGTGTCTCCGCATACCGCAGCACGTGACATAGCTTTGCAGACGACAAGTACAACCGTTTCAGAGAGAAGAGCGGCCAATGTGACGATCTGGCTTTAAGTCGATTCGATAACAAATGACGAAAACGGACGGATTTCTAAGGTTTTTACTACATATGAACATTTTTCACATTCTCCCGTGCAACTCGGCTGCTAGTCCTCCTTTCATGCAGAATATTAAGGTCCTAGCTCATGTCCAAGGCACCAAAACCAGCTAAAAAGTCAATAATCAATACCTAAAACTTGAATTGTACTACTTCTTACTGGCTATTACATCAACTTAGAAGCTTCATCTGTGTTCTATTATGGTGCTTTTCCTGTTTCCGCCTACGGCAACACGCGACATAGCTTTGCAGACGATAAGTACAACCGTTTCAGAGAGAAGAGTAGCCAATGTGACGATTTGGCTTTAAGTCGATTCGATAACAAATGACGAAAACGGACGGATTTCTCAGGTTTTTACTACATATGAAAACTTTTCACAGTCTCCCGTGCAATTCGGCTGCTAGTCCTCCTTTCATGCAGAATCTTAAGGTCCTAGCACATGTCCAAGGCACCAAAGCCAGCTAAAAAGTCAATAACCGATACATAAAACTTGAATTGGACTACTTCTTACTGGCTATTACATCAACTTAGAAGCTTCATCTGTGTTCTATTATGGTGCTTTTCCTGTTTCCGCCTACGGCAACACGCGACATAGCTTTGCAGACGATAAGTACAACCGTTTCAGAGAGAAGATCGGCCAATGTGACGATCTGGCTGTAAAGTCGATTCGATAACAAATGACGAAAACGGACGGATTTCTCAGGTTTTTACTACATATGAACACTTTTCACATTCTCACGTGCAACTCGGCTGCTAGTCCTCCTTTCATGCAGAATCTTAAGGTATTAGCACATGTCCAAGGCACCAAAGCCAGCAAAAAGGTCAATATTCAATACGTAAATCTTGAATTGTACTAATTCTTACTGGCTATTACATCAACTTAGAAGCTTCATCTGTGTTCTACTGTGGTGATTTTAGTGTCTCCGCATACCGCAGCACGTGACATAGCTTTGCAGACGACAAGTACAACCGTTTCAGAGAGAAGAGCGGCCAATGTGACGATCTGGCTTTAAGTCGATTCGATAACAAATGACGAAAACGGACGTATTTCTCTGGTTTTTACTACATATGAACACTTTTCACATTCTCCCGTGCAACTCGGCTGCTAGTCCTCCTTTCATGCAGAATCTTAAGGTCCTAGCTCATGTCCAAGGCACCAAAGCCAGCTAAAAAGTCAATAACCGATACATAAAACTTGAATTGGACTACTTCTTACTGGCTATTACATCAACTTAGAAGCTTCATCTGTGTTCTACTGTGGTGATTTTAGTGTCTCCGCATACCGCAGAACGTGACATAGCTTTGCAGACGATAAGTACAACCGTTTCAGAGAGAAGAGCGGCCAATGTGACGATCTGGCTTTAAGTCGATTCGCTAACAAATGACGAAAAAGGACGGATTTCTCAGGTTATTACTACATATGAACACTTTTCACATTCTCCCGTGCAACTCGGCTGCTAGACCTACTTTCATGCAGAATCATAAGGTCCTAGCTCATGTCCAAGGCACCAAAGCCAGCTAAAAGTTCCATATTCAATACCTAAAACTTGAATTGTACTACTTCTTATTGGGTATTACATCAACTTAGAAGCTTCATCTGTGTTCTACTACGTTGCTTTTAGTTTCTCCGCATACCGCAGCACGCGACATAGCTTTGCAGACGATAAGTACAACCGTTTCAGTGAGAAGAGCGGCCAATGTGACGATCTGGCTTTAAGTCAATTCGATAACAAATGACGAAAACGGACGGATTTCTCAGGATTTTACTACATATGAACAATTTTCACATCCTCCCGTGCAACTCGGCTGCTAGTCCTCCTTTCATGCAGAATCTTAAGGTCCTAGCTCATGTCCAAGGCACCAAAGCCAGCTAAAAGGTCAATATTCAATACCTAAAACTTGAATTGTACTACTTCTTACTGGCTATTACATCAACTTCGAAGCTTCATCTGTGTTCTACTATGGTGCTTTTAGTGTCTCAGCATACCGCAGCACGCGACATAGCTTTGCAGACGATAAATACAACCGTTTCCGAGAGAAGAGAGGCCAATGTGACGATCTGGCTTTAAGTCGATTCGATAACAAATGACGAAAACGGACGTATTTCTCAGGTTTTACTACATATGAACACTTTTCACATTCTCCCGTGCAACTCGGCTGCTAGTCCTCCTTCATGCAAAATCTTAAGTTCCTAGCTTGTGTCCAAGGCACCAAAGCCATCTAAAAAGTTAATAATCGATACCTAAAACTTGAATTGGACTACTTCTTACTGGCTATTACATCAACTTAGAAGCTTCATCTGTGTTCTATTATGGTGCTTTTCCTGTTTCCGCCTACGGCAACACGCGACATAGCTTTGCAGACGATAAGTACAACCGTTTCAGAGAGAAGAGCGGCCAATGTGACGATCTGGCTTTAAGTCGATTCGATAACAAATGAAGAAAACGGACGGATTTCTCAGGTTTGTACTACATATGAACACTTTTCACATTCTCCCGTGCAACTCGGCTGCTAGTCCTCCTTTCATGCAGAATCTTAAGGTATTAGCACATGTCCAAGGCACCAAAGCCAGCAAAAAGGTCAATCTTCAATACGTATAACTTGAATTGTACTAATTCTTACTGGCTATTACATCAACTTAGAAGCTTCATCTGTGTTCTACTGTGGTGATTTTAGTGTCTCCGCATACCGCAGCACGTGACATAGCTTTGCAGACGACAAGTACAACCGTTTCAGAGAGAAGAGCAGCCAATGTGAAGATCTGGCTTTAAGTCGATTCGATAACAAATGACGAAAACGGACGGATTTCTAAGGTTTTTACTACATATGAACACTTTTCACATTCTCCCGTGCAACTCGGCTGCTAGTCCTCCTTTCATGCAGAATATTAAGGTCCTAGCTCATGTCCAAGGCACCAAAACCAGCTAAAAAGTCAATAACCGATACATAAAACTTGAATTGTACTACTTCTTACTGGCAATTACATCAACTTAGAAGCTTCATCTGTGTTCTGTTATGGTGCTTTTCCTGTTTCCGCCTACGGCAACACGCGACATAGCTTTGCAGACGATAAGTACAACCGTTTCAGAGAGAAGATCGGCCAATGTGACGATCTGGCTTTTAAGTCGATTCCATAACAAATGACGAAAACGGACGGATTTCTCAGGTTTTTACTACATATGAACAGTTTTCACATTCTCCCGTGCAACTCGGCTGCTAGTCCTCTTTTCATGCAGAATCTTAAGGTCCTAGCTCATGTCCAAGGCACCAAAGCCAGCTAAAAAGTCAATAATCAATACCTAAAACTTGAATTGTACTGCTTCTTACTGGCTAATACATCAACTTAGAAGCTTCATCTGTGTTCTACTACGGTGCTTTTAGTGTCTCAGCATACCGCAGCACGCGACATAGCTTTGCAGACGATAAGTACAACCGTTTCAGAGAGAAGAGCGGCCAATGTGACGATCTGGCTTTAAGTCGATTCGATAACAAATGACGAAAACGGACGGATTTCTCAGGTATTTACTACATATGAACACTTTTCACATTCTCCCGTGCAACTCGGCTGCTAGTCCTCCTTTCATGCAGAATATTAAGGTCCTAGCTCATGTCCAAGGCACCAAAGCGAACTAAAAATTCAATATTCAATACCTAAAACTTGAATTGTACTACTTCTTACTGGCTATTACATCAACTTAGAAGCTTCATCTGTGTTCTACTATGGTGCTTTTAGTGTCTCAGCATACCGCAGCACGCGACATTACTTTGCAGACGATAAGTACAACCGTTTCAGAGAGAAGAGCGGCCAATGTGACGATCTGGCTTTAAGTCGATTCGATAAAAAATGACGAAAACGGACGGATGTCTCAGGTTTTTACTGCGTATGAACACTTTTCACATTCTCCCGTGCAACTCGGCTGCTAGTCCTCCTTTCATGCAGAATCTTAAGGTCTTAGCTCATGTCCAAGGCACCAAAGCCAGCTAAAAAGTCAATAATCGATACCTAAAACTTGAATTGTACTACTTCTTACTGGCTATTACATTAACTTAGAAGCTTCATCTGTGTTCTACTATGGTGCTTTTAGTGTCTCCGCATACCGCAGCACGCGACATAGCTTTGTAGACGATAAGTACAACCGTTTCAGAGAGAAGAGCGGCCAATGTGACGATCTGGCTTTAAGTCAATTCGATAACAAATGACGAAAACGGACGGATTTCTCAGGTTTTTATAACATATGAACACTTTTCATATTCTCCCGTGCAACTCGGCTGCTAGTCCTCCTTTCATGCAGAATCTTAAGGTCCTAGCTCATGTCCAAGGCACCAAAGCCAGCTAAAAAGTCAATAACCGATACATAAAACTTGAATTGGACTACTTCTTACTGGCTATTACATCAACTTAGATGCTTCATCTGTTCCTACTATGGTGATTTTAGTGTCTCCGTATACCACAGCTCGCGACATAGCTTTGCAGACGATAAGTACAACCGTTTCAGAGAGAAGAGCGGCCAATGTGACGATCTGGCTTTGAGTCTATTCGATAACAAATGACGAAACCGGACGGATTTCTCAGGTTTTTACTACATATGAACACTTTTCACATTCTCCCGTGCAACTCGGCAGCTAGTCCTCCTTTCATGCAGAATCTTAAGGTCCTATCACATGTCCAAGGCACCAAAGCCAGCAAAAAGGTCAATATTCAATACCTAAAACTGGAATTGTACTACTTCTTACTGGCTGTTACTTCAACTTAGAAGCTTCATCTGTGTTCTACTGTGGTGATTTTTGTGTCTCCGCATACCGCAGCACGCGACATAGCATTGCAGACGATAAGTACAACCGTTTCAGAGAGAAGAGCGGCCAATGTGACGATCTGGCTTTACGTCGATTCGATAACAAATGACGAAAACGGTCGGATGTCTCAGGTTTTTATTACATATGAACACTTTTCACATTCTCCCGTGCAACTCGGCTCCTAGTCCTCCTTTCATGCAGAATCTTAAGGTCCTAGCTCATGTCCAAGGCACCAAAGCCAGCTAAAAAGTCAATAATCAATACCTAAAACTTGAAATGTACTGCTTCTTACTGGCTATTACATCAACTTAGAAGCTTCATCTGTGTTCTACTACGTTGCTTTTAGTTTCTCCGCATACCGCAGCACGCGACATAGTTTTGCAGACGATAAGTACAACCGTTTCAGGGAGAAGAGCGGCCAATGTGACGATCTGGCTTTAAGTCGATTCGATAACAAATGACGAAAACGTACGGATTTCTCAGGTTTTTACTACATATGAACACTTTTCACATTCTCCCGTGCAACTTGGCTGCTAGTCCTCCTTTCATGCAGAATCTTAAGGTCCTAGCTCATGTCCAAGGCACCAAAGCCAGCTAAAAAGTCAATAACCGGTACCTAAAACTTGAATAGGACTACTTCTTACTGGCTATTACATCAACTTAGAAGCTTCATCTGTGTTCTACTATGGTGCTTTTCCTGTTTCCGCCTACAGCAACACCCGACATAGCTTTGCAGACGATAAGTACAACCGTTTCAGAGAGAAGATCGGCCAATGTGACGATCTGGCTTTAAGTCGATTCGGTAACAAATGACGAAAACGGACGGATTTCTCAGGTTTTTACTACATATGAACACTTTTCACATTCTCCCGTGCAACTCGGCTGCTAGTCCTCCTTTCATGCAGAATCTTAAGGTCCTAGCTCATGTCCAAGGCACCAAAGCCAGCTAAAAAGTCAATAACCGATACCTAAAACTTGAATTGTACTACTTCTTACTGGCTATTACATCATTTTAGAAGCTTCATCTGTGTTCTACTATGTTGCTTTTAGTGTCTCCGAACACCGCAGTACGCGACATAGCTTTGCAGACGATAAGTACAACCGTTTCAGAGAGAAGAGCGGCCAATGTGACGATCTGGCTTTAAGTCGATTCGATAACAAATGACGAAAACGGACGGATTTCTCAGGTTTTTACTACATATGAACACTTTTCACAATCTCCCGTGCAACTCGGCTGGTAGTCCTCCTTTCATGCAGAATCTTAAGGTCCTAGCTCATGTCCAAGGCACCAAAACCAGCTAAAAAGTCAATAATCAATACCTAAAACTTGAAATGTACTGCTTCTTACTGGCTATTACATCAACTTAGAAGCTTCATCTGTGTTCTACTACGTTGCTTTTAGTTTCTCCGCATACCGCAGCACGCGACATAGTTTTGCAGACGATAAGTACAACCGTTTCAGAGAGAAGAGCGGCCAATGTGACGATCTGGCTTTAAGTCGATTCGATAACAAATGACGAAAACGGACGGATGTCTCAGGTTTTTACTACTTATGAACACTTTTCACATTCTCCCGTGCTACTCGGCTGCTAGTCCTCCTTTCATGCAGAATCTTAAGGTCCTAGCTCATGTCCAAGCCACCAAAGCCAGCTAAAAGGTCAATATTCAATACCTAAAACTTGAATTGTACTACTTCTTATTGGCTATTACATCAACTTAGAAGCTTGATCTGTGTTCTACTATGGTGCTTTTAGTGTCTCAGCATACCGCAGCACGCGACATAGCTTTGCAGACGATAAGTACATCCGTTTCAGAGAGAAGATCGGCCAATGTGACGATCTGGCTTTAAGTCGATTCGATAACAAATGACGAATACGGACGGATTTCTCAGGTTTTTACTACATATGAACACTTTTCACATTCTCCCGTGCAACTCGGCTGCTAGTCCTCCTTTCATGCAGAATCTTAAGGTCCTAGCTCATGTCCAAGGCACCAAAGCCAGCTAAAAAGTCAATAAGCGATACCTAAAACTTGAATTCCACTACTACTTACTGGCTATTACATCAACTTAGAAGCTTCATCTGTGTTCTACTATGGTGCTTTTAGTGTCTCCACATACCGCAGCACGCGACATAGCTTTGCAGACGATAAGTACAAGCGTTTCAGAGAGAAGAGCGGCCAATGTGACGATCTGGCTTTAAGTCGATTCGATAACAAATGACCAAAACGGACGGATTTCTCAGGTTTTTACTACATATGAACACTTTTCACATTCTCCCCTGCAACTCGGCTGCTAGTCCTCCTTTCATGCAGAATCTTAAGGTCCTAGCACATGTCCAAAGCACCAAAGCCAGCTAAAAGTTCAATATTCAATACCTAAAACTTGAATTGTACTACTTCTTACTGGCTATTACATCAACTTAGAACCTTGATCTGTGTTCTACTATGGTGCTTTTAGTGTGTCAGCATACCGCAGCACGCGACATAGCTTTGCAGACGATAAGTATATCCGTTTCAGAGAGAAGATCGGCCAATGTGACGATCTGGCTTTAAGTCGATTCGATAACAAATGATGAAAACGGACGGATTTCTCAGGTTTTTACTACATGTGAACACTTTTCACATTCTCCCGTGCAACTCGGCTGCTAGTCCTCCTTTCATGCAGAATCTTAAGGTCCTAGCTCATGTCCAAGGCACCAAAGCCAGCTAAAAAGTCAATAATTGATACCTAAAACTTGAATTGTACTACTTCTTACTGGCTATTACATCATTTTAGAAGCTTCATCTGTGTTCTACTATGGAGCTTTTAGTGTCTCCGAATACCGCAGTACACGACATAGCTTTGCAGACGATAAGTACAACCGTTTCAGAGAGCAGAGCGTTCAATGTGACGATCTGGCTTTAAGTCGATTCGATAACCAATGACGAAAACGGACGGATTTCTCAGGTTTTTACTACATATGAACACTTTTCACATTCTCCCGTGCAACTCGGCTGCTAGTCCTCCTTTCATGCAGAATCTTAAGGTCCTAGCTCATGTCCAAGGCACCAAAGCCAGCTAAAAAGTCAATAATCAATACCTAAAACTTGAATTGTCGTAATTCTTACTGGGTATTACATCAACTTAGAAACTTCATCTGTGTTCTACTATGGTGCTTTTAGTGTCTCCGCTTACCGCAGCACGCGACATAGCTTTGCAGACGATAAGTACAACCGTTTCAGAGAGAAGAGCGGCCAATGTGACGATCTGGCTTTAAGTCGATTCGATAACAAATGACGAAAACAGACGTATTTCTCAGGTTTTTACTACATTTGAACACTTTTCACATTCTCTCATGCAACTCGGCTGCTAGTCCTCCTTTCATGCAGAATATTAAAGTCCTAGCTCATGTCCAAGGCACCAAAGCCAGCTAAAAATTCAATATTCAATACCTAAAACTTGATTTGTACTACTTCTTACTGGCTATTACATTAACTTAGAAGCTTCATCTGTGTTCTACTATGGTGCTTTTAGTGTCTCCGCATACCGCAGCACGCGACATAGCTTTGTAGACGATAAGTACAACCGTTTCAGAGAGAAGAGCGGCCAATGTGACGATCTGGCTTTAAGTCGATTCGATAACAAATGACGAAAACGGACGGATGTCTCACGTTTTTACTACATATGAACACTTTTCACATTCTCCCGTGCAACTCGGCTGCTAGTCCTCCTTTCATGCAGAACCTTAAGGTCCTAGCTCATGTCCAAGGCACCAAAGCCAGCTAAAAGGTCAATATTCAATACCTAAAACTTGAATTGTACTACTTCTTACTGGCTATTACATCAACTTAGAAGCGTGATCTGTGTTCTACTATGGTGCTTTTAGTGTCTCAGCATACCGCAGCACGCGACATAGCTTTGCAGACGATAAGTACAACCGTTTCAGAGAGAAGAGCGGCCAATGTGACGATGTGGCTTTAAGTCGATTCGATAACAAAAAACGAAAACGGACGGATGTCTCAGGTTTTTACTGCATATGAACACCTTTCACATTCTCCCGTGCAACTCGGCTGCTAGTCCTCCTTTCATGCAGAATCTTAAGGTCCTAGCTCATGTCCAAGGCACCAAAGCCAGCTAAAAAGTCAATAATCGATACCTAAAACTTGAATTGTACTACTTCATACCTGCTATTACATGAACTTAGAAGCTTCATCTGTGTTCTACTATGGTGATTTTAGTGTCTCCGCATACAGCAGCACGCGACATAGCTTTGCAGACGATAAGTACAACCGTTTCAGAGAGAAGAGCGGCCAATGTGACGCTCTGGCTTCAAGTCGATTCGATAACAAATGACGAAAACAGACGTATTTCTCAGGTTTTTACTACATTTGAACACTTTTCACATTCTCTCATGCTACTCGGCTGCTAGTCCTCCTTTCATGCAGAATATTAAGGTCCTAGCTCATGTCCAAGGCACCAAAGCCAGCTAAAAATTTAATATTCAATACCTAAAACTTGAATTGTACTACTTCTTACTGGCTATTACATTAACTTAGAAGCTTCATCTGTGTTCTACTATGGTGCTTTTAGTGTCTCCGCATACCGCAGCATGCGACATAGCTTTGTAGACGATAAGTACAACCGTTTCAGAGAGAAGAGCGGCCAATGTGACGATCTGGCTTTAAGTCGATTCGATAACAAATGACGAAAACGGACGGATTTCTCAGGTTTTTACTACATATGAACACTTTTCACATTCTCCCGTGCAACTCGGCTGCTAGTCCTCCTTTCATGCAGAATCTTAAGGTCCTAGCTCATGTCCAAGGCACCAAAGCCAGCTAAAAAGTCAATAATCAATACCTAAAACTTGAATTGTACTACTTCTTACTGGCTATTACATCAACTTAGAAGCTTCATGTGTGTTCTCCTACGATGGTTTTAGTTTCTCCGCATACCGCAGCACGCGACATAGTTTTGCAGACGATAAGTACAACCGTTTCAGAGAGAAGAGCAGCCAATTTGACGATCTGGCTTTAAGTCGATTCCATAACAAATGACGAAAACGGACGGATTTCTCAGGTTTTTACTACATATGAACACTTTTCACATTCTCCCGTGCTACTCGGCTGCTAGTCCTCCTTTCATGCAGAATCTTA
The DNA here is from genome assembly GCF_023897955.1 of Schistocerca gregaria. Classification (NCBI taxonomy): domain Eukaryota; kingdom Metazoa; phylum Arthropoda; class Insecta; order Orthoptera; family Acrididae; genus Schistocerca; species Schistocerca gregaria. Next base: position 593,717,244 of record NC_064925.1, read on the forward strand.
AGGTCCTAGCTCATGTCCAAGGCACCAAAGCCAGCTGAAAGGTCAATATTCAATACCTAAAACTTGAATTGTACTACTTCTTACTGGCTATTACATCAACTTAGAAGCTTCATCTGTGTTCTACTATGGTTCTTTTAGTGTCTCAGCATACCGCAGCACGCGACATAGCTTTGCAGACGATAAGTACATCCGTTTCAGAGAGAAGATCGGCCAATGTGACGATCTGGCTTTAAGTCGATTCGATAACAAATGACGAAAACGGACGGATTTCTCAGGTTTTTACTACATATGAACACTTTTCACATTCTCCCGTGCTACTCGGCTGCTAGTCCTCCTTTCATGCAGAATCTTAAGGTCCTAGCCCATGTCCAAGGCACCAAAGCCAGCTAAAAAGTCAATAATCGATACCTAAAACTTGAATTCCACTATTTCTTACTGGCTATTACATCAACTTAGAAGCGTCATCTATGTTCTACTATGGTGCTTTTAGTGTCTCCAAATACCGCAGCACGCGACATAGCTTTGCAGACGATAAGTACATGCGTTTCAGAGAGAAGAGCGGCCAATGTGACGATCTGGCTTTAAGTCGATTCGATAACAAATGACCAAAACGGACGGATTTCTCAGGTTTTTACTACATATGAACACTTTTCACATTCTCCCCTGCAACTCGGCTGCTAGTCCTACTTTCATGCAGAATCTTAAGGTCCTAGCTCATGTCCAAGGCACCAAAGCCAGCTAAAAAGTCAATAATCGATACCTAAAACTTTAATTCCACTACTTCTTACTGGCTATTACATCAACTTAGAAGCTTCATCTGTGTTCTACTATGGTGCTTTTAGTGTCTCCACATACCGCAGCACGCGACATAGCTTTGCAGACGATAAGTACAAGCGTTTCAGAGAGAAGAGCGGCCAATGTGACGATCTGGCTTTAAGTCGATTCGATAACAAATTACCAAAACGGACGGATTTCTCAGGTTTTTACTACATATGAACACTTTTCACATACTCCCGTGCAACTCGGCTGCTAGTCCTCCTTTCATGCAGAATGTTAAGGTCCTAGCTCATGTCCAAGGCACCAAAGCCAGCTAAAAGGTCAATATTCAATACCTAAAACTTGAATTGTACTACTTCTTACTGGCTATTACATCAACTTAGAAGCGTGATCTGTGTTCTACTATGGTGCTTTTAGTGTCTCAGCATACCGCAGCACGCGACATAGCTTTGCAGACGATAAGTACAACCGTTTCAGAGAGAAGAGCGGCCAATGTGACGATCTGGCTTTAAGTCGATTCGATAACAAATGACGAAAACGGACGGATTTCTCAGGTTTTTAGTACATATGAACACTTTTCACATTCTCCCGTGCAACTCGGCTGCTAGTCCTCCTTTCATGCAGAATGTTAAGGTCCTAGCTCATGTCCAAGGCATCAAAGCCAGCTAAAAAGTCAATAATCGATACCTAAAACTTGAATTGTACTACTTCTTACTGGCTATTACATCAACTTAGAAGCTTCATGTGTGTTCTCCTACGATGGTTTTAGTTTCTCCGCATACCGCAGCACGCGACATAGTTTTGCAGACGATAAGTACAACCGTTTCGAAAGAAGAGCGGCCAAGTGACGATCTGGCTTTAAGTCGATTCGATTACAAATGACGAAAACGGACGGATTTCTCAGGTTTTTACTACATATGAACACTTTTCACATTCTCCCGTGCTACTCGGCTGCTAGTCCTCCTTTCATGCAGAATCTTAAGGTCCTAGCTCATGGTCAAGGCACCAAAGCCAGCTAAAAAGTCAATAACCGATACCTAAAACTTGAATTGAACTACTTCTTACTGGCTATTACATCAACTTAGAAGCTTCATCTGTGTTCTATTATGGTGCTTTTCCTGTTTCCGCCTACGGCAACACGCGACATAGCTTTGCAGACGATAAGTACAACCGTTTCAGAGAGAAGATCGGCCAATGTGACGATCTGGCTTTAAGTCGATTCGGTAACAAATGACGAAAACGGACGGATTTCTCAGGTTTTTACTACATATGAACACTTTTCACATTCTCCCGTGAACTCGGCTGCTAGTCCTCCTTTCATGCAGAATCTTAAGGTCCTAGCTCATGTCCAAGGCACCAAAGCCAGCTAAAAAGTCAATAACCGATACCTAAAACTTGAATTGTACTACTTCTTACTGGCTATTACATCATTTTAGAAGCTTCATCTGTGTTCTACTATGTTGCTTTTAGTGTCTCCGAATACCGCAGTACGCGACATAGCTTTGCAGACGATAAGTACAACCGTTTCAGAGAGAAGAGCGGCCAATGTGACGATCTGGCTTTAAGTCGATTCGATAACAAATGACGAAAACAGACGTATTTCTCAGGTTTTTACTACATTTGAACACTTTTCACATTCTCTCATGCTACTCGGCTGCTAGTCCTCCTTTCATGCAGAATATTAAGGTCCTAGCTCATGTCCAAGGCACCAAAGCCAGCTAAAAATTTAATATTCAATACCTAAAACTTGAATTGTACTACTTCTTACTGGCTATTACATTAACTTAGAAGCTTCATCTGTGTTCTACTATGGTGCTTTTAGTGTCTCCGCATACCGCAGCATGCGACATAGCTTTGTAGACGATAATTACAACCGTTTCAGAGAGAAGAGCGGCCAATGTGACGCTGTGGCTTTAAGTCGATTCGATAACAAATGACGAAAACGGACGGATGTCTCATTTTTTTACTACATATGAACACTTTTCACATTCTCCCGTGCAACTCGGCTGCTAGTCCTCCTTTTATGCAGAACCTTAAGGTCCTAGCTCATGTCCAAGGCACCAAAGCCAGCTAAAAGGTCAATATTCAATACCTAAAACTTGAATTGTACTACTTCTTACTGGCTATTACATCAACTTAGAAGCGTGATCTGTGTTCTACTATGGTGCTTTTAGTGTCTCAGCATACCGCAGCACGCGACATAGCTTTGCAGACGATAAGTACAACCGTTTCAGAGAGAAGAGCGGCCAATGTGACGATCTGGCTTTAAGTCGATTCGATAACAAATGACGAAAACGGACGGATTTCTCAGGTTTGTACTACATATGAACACTTTTCACATTCTCCCGTGCAACTCGGCACCTAGTCCTCCTTTCATGCAGAATCTTAAGGTCCTAGCTCATGTCCAATGCACCAAAGCCAGCTAAAAAGTCAATAATCAATACCTAAAACTTGAATTGTACTACTTCTTACTGGCTATTACATCAACTTAGAAGCTTCATGTGTGTTCTCCTACGATGGTTTTAGTTTCTCCGCATACCGCAGCACGCGACATAGTTTTGCAGACGATAAGTACAACCGTTTCAGAGAGAAGAGCAGCCAATGTGACGATCTGGCTTTAAGTCGATTCGGTAACAAATGACGAACACGGACGGATTTCTCAGGTTTTTACTACATGTGAACACTTTTCACATTCTCCCGTGCTACTCGGCTGCTAGTCCTCCTTTCATGCAGAATCTTAAGGTCCTAGCTCATGTCCAAGGCACCAAAGCCAGCTGAAAGGTCAATATTCAATACCTAAAACTTGAATTGTACTACTTCTTACTGGCTATTACATCAACTTAGAAGCTTCATCTGTGTTCTACTATGGTGCTTTTAGTGTCTCAGCATACCGCAGCACGCGACATAGCTTTGCAGACGATAAGTACATCCGTTTCAGAGAGAAGATCGGCCAATGTGACGATCTGGCTTTAAGTCGATTCGATAACAAATGACGAAAACGGACGGATTTCTCAGGTTTTTACTACATATGAACACTTTTCACATTCTCCCGTGCTACTCGGCTGCTAGTCCTCCTTTCATGCAGAATCTTAAGGTCCTAGCCCATGTCCAAGGCACCAAAGCCAGCTAAAAAGTCAATAATCGATACCTAAAACTTGAATTCCACTATTTCTTACTGGCTATTACATCAACTTAGAAGCGTCATCTATGTTCTACTATGGTGCTTTTAGTGTCTCCACATACCGCAGCACGCGACATAGCTTTGCAGACGATAAGTACATGCGTTTCAGAGAGAAGAGCGGCCAATGTGACGATCTGGCTTTAAGTCGATTCGATAACAAATGACCAAAACGGACGGATTTCTCAGGTTTTTACTACATATGAACACTTTTCACATTCTCCCCTGCAACTCGGCTGCTAGTCCTACTTTCATGCAGAATCTTAAGGTCCTAGCTCATGTCCAAGGCACCAAAGCCAGCTAAAAAGTCAATAATCGATACCTAAAACTTTAATTCCACTACTTCTTACTGGCTATTACATCAACTTAGAAGCTTCATCTGTGTTCTACTATGGTGCTTTTAGTGTCTCCACATACCGCAGCACGCGACATAGCTTTGCAGACGATAAGTACAAGCGTTTCAGAGAGAAGAGCGGCCAATGTGACGATCTGGCTTTAAGTCGATTCGATAACAAATTACCAAAACGGACGGATTTCTCAGGTTTTTACTACATATGAACACTTTTCACATTCTCCCGTGCAACTCGGCTGCTAGTCCTCCTTTCATGCAGAATGTTAAGGTCCTAGCTCATGTCCAAGGCACCAAAGCCAGCTAAAAGGTCAATATTCAATACCTAAAACTTGAATTGTACTACTTCTTACTGGCTATTACATCAACTTAGAAGCGTGATCTGTGTTCTACTATGGTGCTTTTAGTGTCTCAGCATACCGCAGCACGCGACATAGCTTTGCAGACGATAAGTACAACCGTTTCAGAGAGAAGAGCGGCCAATGTGACGATCTGGCTTTAAGTCGATTCGATAACAAATGACGAAAACGGACGGATTTCTCAGGTTTTTACTACATATGAACACTTTTCACATTCTCCCGTGCAACTCGGCTGCTAGTCCTCCTTTCATGCAGAATCTTAAGGTCCTAGCTCATGTCCAAGGCACCAAAGCCAGCTAAAAAGTCAATAATCAATACCTAAAACTTGAAATGTACTGCTTCTTACTGGCTATTACATCAACTTAGAAGCTTCATCTGTGTTCTACTACGTTGCTTTTAGTTTCTCCGCATACCGCAGCACGCGACATAGTTTTGCAGACGATAAGTACAACCGTTTCAGAGAGAAGAGCGGCCAATGTGACGATCTGGCTTTAAGTCGATTCGATAACAAATGACGAAAACGGACGGATTTCTCAGGTTTTTACTACATATGAAAACCCTTTTTACATTCTCCCGTGCAACTTGGCTGCTAGTCCTCCTTTCATGCAGAATCGTAAGGTCCTAGCTCATGTCCAAGGCACCAAAGCCAGCTAAAAAGTCAATAATCAATACCTAAAATTTGAATTGTACTACTTCTTACTGGCTAATACATCAACTTAGAAGCTTCATCTGTGTTCTACTACGGTGCTTTTAGTTTCTCCGCATACCGCAGCACGCGACATAGTTTTGTAGACGATAAGTACAACCGTTTCAGAGAGAAGAGCGGCCAATGTGACGATGTGGCTTTAAGTCGATTCGATAACGAATGACGAAAACGGACGGATGTCTCAGGTTTTTACTACATATGAACAACTTCTCACATTCTCCCGTGCTACTCGGCTGCTAGTCCTCCTTTCATGCAGAATCTTAAGGTCCTAGCTCATGTCCAAGGCACCAAAGCCAGCTAAAAGGTCAATATTCAATACCTAAAACTTGAATTGTACTACTTCTTACTGGCTATTACATCAACTTAGAAGCTTGATCTGTGTTCTACTATGGTGCTTTTAGTGTCTCAGCATACCGCAGCACGCGACATAGCTTTGCAGACGATAAGTACATCCGTTTCAGAGAGAAGATCGGCCAATGTGACGATCTGGCTTTAAGTCGATTCGATAACAAATGACGAAAACGGACGGATTTCTCAGGTTTTTACTACTTATGAACACTTTTCACATTCTCCCGTGCAACTCGGCTGCTAGTCCTCCTTTCATGCAGAATCTGAAGGTCCTAGCTCATGTCCAAGGCACCAAAGCCAGCTAAAAAGTCAATAATCGATACCTAAAACTTGAATTCCACTATTTCTTACTGGCTATTACATCAACTTAGAAGCTTCATCTGTGTTCTACTATGGTGCTTTTAGTGTCTCCACTTACCGCAGCACGCGACATAGCTTTGCAGACGATAAGTACAAGCGTTTCAGAGAGAAGAGCGGCCAATGTGACGATCTGGCTTTAAGTCGATTCGATAACAAATGACCAAAACGGACGGATTTCTCAGGTTTTTACTACATATGAACACTTTTCACATTCTCCCCTGCAACTCGGCTGCTAGTCCTCCTTTCATGCAGAATCTTAAGGTCCTAGCTCATGTCCAAATCACCCAAGCCAGCTAAAAGCTCAATATTCAATACCTAAAACTTGAATTGTACTACATCTTACTGGCTATTACATCAACTTAGAAGCTTGATCTGTGTTCTACTATGGTGCTTTTAGTGTCTCAGCATACCGCAGCACGCGACATAGCTTTGCAGGCGATAAGTACATCCGTTTCAGAGAGAAGATCGGCCAATGTGACGATCTGGCTTTAAGTCGATTCGATAACAAATGACCAAAACGGACGGATTTCTCAGATTTTTACTACATATGAACACTTTTCACATTCTCCCGTGCAACTCGGCTGCTAGTCCTCCTTTCATGCAGAATCTTAAGGTCCTAGCTCTGTCCAAGGCACCAAAGCCAGCTAAAAAGTCAATAATGGATACCTAAAACTTGAATTCCACTATTTCTTACTGGCTATTACATCAACTTAGAAGCTTCATCTGTGTTCTACTATGGTGCTTTTAGTGTCTCCACATACCGCAGCACGCGACATAGCTTTGCAGACGACAAGTACAAGCGTTTCAGAGAGAAGAGCGGCCAATGTGACGATCTGGCTTTAAGTCGATTCGATAACAAATGACCAAAATGGACGGATTTCTCAGGTTTTTACTACATATGAACACTTTTCACATTCTCCCCTGCAACTCGGCTGCTAGTCCTCCTTTCATGCAGAATCTTAAGGTCCTAGCTCATGTCCAAAGCACCAAAGCCAGCTAAAAGGTCAATATTCAATACCTAAAACTTGAATTGTACTACTTCTTACTGGCTATTACATCAACTTAGAAGCTTGATCTGTGTTCTACTATGGTGCTTTTAGTGTCTCCGCATACCGCAGCACGCGACATAGCTTTGCAGACGATAAGTACATCCGTTTCAGAGAGAAGATCGGCCAATGTGACGATCTGGCTTTAAGTCAATTCCATAACAAATGACCAAAACGGACGGATTTCTCAGGTTTGTACTACATATGAACACTTTTCACATTCTCCCCTGCAACTCGGCTGCTAGTCCTCCTTTCATGCAGAATTTTAAGGTCCTAGCTCATGTCCAAAGCACCAAAGCCAGCTAAAAAGTCAATAATCAATACCTAAAACTTGAAATGTACTGCTTCTTACTAGCTATTACATCAACTTAGAAGCTTCATCTGTGTTCTACTACGTTGCTTTTAGTTTCTCCGCATACCGCAGCACGCGACATAGTTTTGCAGACGATAAGTACAACCGTTTCAGAGAGAAGAGCGGCCAATGTGACGATCTGGCTTTAAGTCGATTCGATAACAAATGACCAAAACGGACGGATTTCTCAGGTTTTTACTACATATGAACACTTTTCACATTCTCCCGTGCAACTTGGCTGCTAGTCCTCCTTCCATGCAGAATCTTAAGGTCCTAGCTCATGTCCAAGGCACCAAAGCCCGCTATAAAGTCAATAATCAATACCTAAAACTTGAATTGTACTACTTCTTACTGGCTAATACATCAACTTAGAAGCATCATCTGTGTTCTACTATGGTGCTTGTAGTGTCTCCACATACCGCAGCACGCGACATAGCTTTGCAGACGATAAGTACAAGCGTTTCAGAGAGAAGAGCGGCCAATGTGACGATCTGGCTTTAAGTCGATTCGATAACAAATGACCAAAACGGACAGATTTCTCAGGTTTTTACTACATATGAACACTTTTCACATTCTACGCTGCAACTCGGCTGCTAGTCCTCCTTTCATGCAGAATCTTAAGGTCCTAGCTCATGTCCAAGGCACCAAAGCCAGCTAAAAAGTCAATAATCGATACCTAAAACTTGAATTCCACTACTTCTTACTGGCTATTACATCAACTTAGAAGCTTCATCTGTGTTCTACAATGGTGCTTTTAGTGTCTCCACATACCGCAGCACGCGACATAGCTTTGCAGACGATAAGTACAAGCGTTTCAGAGAGAAGAGCGGCCAATGTGACGATCTGGCTTTAATTCGATTCGATAACAAATGACCAAAACGGACGGATTTCTCAGGTTTTTACTACATATGAACATTTTTCACATTCTCCCGTGCAACTCGGCTGCTAGTCCTCCTTTCATGCAGAATCTTAAGGTCCTAGCTCATGTCCAAAGCACCAAAGCCAGCTAAAAGGTCAATATTCTATACCTAAAACTTGAATTGTACTACTTCTTACTGGCTATTACATCAACTTAGAAGCTTGATCTGTGTTCTACTATGGTGCTTTTAGTGTCTCCGCATACCGCAGCACGCGACATAGCTTTGCAGACGATAAGTACAACCGTTTCAGAGAGAAGAGCGGCCAATGTGACGATCTGGCTTTAAGTCGATTCGATAACAAATGACGAAAACGGACGGATTTCTCAGGTTTTTACTACATATGAACTCTTTTCACATTCTCCCGTGCTACTCGGCTGCTAGTCCTCCTTTCATGCAGAATCTTAAGGTCCTAGCTCATGGTCAAGGCACCAAAGCCAGCTAAAAAGTCAATAACCGATACCTAAAACTTGAATTGGACTACTTCTTACTGGCTATTACATCAACTTAGAAGCTTCATCTGTGTTCTATTATGGTGCTTTTCCTGTTTCCGCCTACGGCAACACGCGACATAGCTTTGCAGACGATAAGTACAACCGTTTCAGAGAGAAGATCGGCCAATGTGACGATCTGGCTTTAAGTCGATTCGGTAACAAATGACGAAAACGGACGGATTTCTCAGGTTTTTACTACATATGAACACTTTTTACATTCTCCCGTGCAACTTGGCTGCTAGTCCTCCTTTCATGCAGAATCGTAAGGTCCTAGCTCATGTCCAAGGCACCAAAGCCAGCTAAAAAGTCAATAATCAATACCTAAAATTTGAATTGTACTACTTCTTACTGGCTAATACATCAACTTAGAAGCTTCATCTGTGTTCTACTACGGTGCTTTTAGTTTCTCCGCATACCGCAGCACGCGACATAGTTTTGTAGACGATAAGTACAACCGTTTCAGAGAGAAGAGCGGCCAATGTGACGATGTGGCTTTAAGTCGATTCGATAACGAATGACGAAAACGGACGGATGTCTCAGGTTTTTACTACATATGAACAACTTCTCACATTCTCCCGTGCTACTCGGCTGCTAGTCCTCCTTTCATGCAGAATCTTAAGGTCCTAGCTCATGTCCAAGGCACCAAAGCCAGCTAAAAGGTCAATATTCAATACCTAAAACTTGAATTGTACTACTGCTTACTGGCTATTACATCAACTTAGAAGCTTGATCTGTGTTCTACTATGGTGCTTTTAGTGTCTCAGCATACCGCAGCACGCGACATAGCTTTGCAGACGATAAGTACATCCGTTTCAGAGAGAAGATCGGCCAATGTGACGATCTGGCTTTAAGTCGATTCGATAACAAATGACGAAAACGGACGGATTTCTCAGGTTTTTACTACATATGAACACTTTTCACATTCTCCCGTGCAACTCGGCTGCTAGTCCTCCTTTCATGCAGAATCTGAAGGTCCTAGCTCATGTCCAAGGCACCAAAGCCAGCTAAAAAGTCAATAATCGATACCTAAAACTTGAATTCCACTATTTCTTACTGGCTATTACATCAACTTAGAAGCTTCATCTGTATTCTACTATGGTGCTTTTAGTGTCTCCACATACCGCAGCACGCGACATAGCTTTGCAGACGATAAGTACAAGCGTTTCAGAGAGAAGAGCGGCCAATGTGACGATCTGGCTTTAAGTCGATTCGATAACAAATGACCAAAACGGACGGATTTCTCAGGTTTTTACTACATATGAACACTTTTCACATTCTCCCCTGCAACTCGGCTGCTAGTCCTCCTTTCATGCAGAATCTTAAGGTCCTAGCTCATGTCCAAATCACCCAAGCCAGCTAAAAGGTCAATATTCAATACCTAAAACTTGAATTGTACTACATCTTACTGGCTATTACATCAACTTAGAAGCTTGATCTGTGTTCTACTATGGTGCTTTTAGTGTCTCAGCATACCGCAGCACGCGACATAGCTTTGCAGACGATAAGTACATCCGTTTCAGAGAGAAGATCGGCCAATGTGACGATCTGGCTTTAAGTCGATTCGATAACAAATGACCAAAACGGACGGATTTCTCAGATTTTTACTACATATGAACACTTTTCACATTCTCCCGTGCAACTCGGCTGCTAGTCCTCCTTTCATGCAGAATCTTAAGGTCCTAGCTCTGTCCAAGGCACCAAAGCCAGCTAAAAAGTCAATAATGGATACCTAAAACTTGAATTCCACTATTTCTTACTGGCTATTACATCAACTTAGAAGCTTCATCTGTGTTCTACTATGGTGCTTTTAGTGTCTCCACATACCGCAGCACGCGACATAGCTTTGCAGACGATAAGTACAAGCGTTTCAGAGAGAAGAGCGGCCAATGTGACGATCTGGCTTTAAGTCGATTCGATAACAAATTACCAAAACGGACGGATTTCTCAGGTTTTTACTACATATGAACACTTTTCACATTCTCCCCTGCAACTCGGCTGCTAGTCCTCCTTTCATGCAGAATCTTAAGGTCCTAGCTCATGTCCAAAGCACCAAAGCCAACTAAAAGGTCAATATTCAATACCTAAAACTTGAATTGTACTACTTCTTACTGGCTATTACATCAACTTAGAAGCTTGATCTGTGTTCTACTATGGTGCTTTTAGTGTCTCAGCATACCGCAGCACGCGACATAGCTTTGCAGACGATAAGTACATCCGTTTCAGAGAGAAGATCGGCCAATGTGACGATCTGGCTTTAAGTCGATTCCATAACAAATGACCAAAACGGACGGATTTCTCAGGTTTGTACTACATATGAACACTTTTCACATTCTCCCCTGCAACTCGGCTGCTAGTCGTCCTTTCATGCAGAATTTTAAGGTCCTAGCTCATGTCCAAAGCACCAAAGCCAGCTAAAAAGTCAATAATCAATACCTAAAACTTGAAATGTACTGCTTCTTACTAGCTATTACATCAACTTAGAAGCTTCATCTGTGTTCTACTACGTTGCTTTTAGTTTCTCCGCATACCGCAGCACGCGACATAGTTTTGCAGACGATAAGTACAACCGTTTCAGAGAGAAGAGCGGCCAATGTGACGATCTGGCTTTAAGTCGATTCGATAACAAATGACCAAAACGGACGGATTTCTCAGGTTTTTACTACATATGAACACTTTTCACATTCTCCCGTGCAACTTGGCTGCTAGTCCTCCTTCCATGCAGAATCTTAAGGTCCTAGCTCATGTCCAAGGCACCAAAGCCCGCTAAAAAGTCAATAATCAATACCTAAAACTTGAATTGTACTACTTCTTACTGGCTAATACATCAACTTAGAAGCATCATCTGTGTTCTACTATGGTGCTTTTAGTGTCTCAGCATACCGCAGCACGTGACATAGCTTTGCAGACGATAAGTACATCCGTTTCAGAGAGAAGATCGGCCAATGTGACGATATGGCTTTAAGTCGATTCGATAACAAATGACGAAAACGGACGGATTTCTCAGGTTTTTACTACATATGAACACTTTTCACATTCTCCCGTGCCACTCGGCTGCTAGTCCTCCTTTCATGCAGAATCTTAAGGTCCTAGCTCATGTCCAAGGCACCAAAGCCAGCTAAAAAGTCAATAATCGATACCTAAAACTTGAATTCCACTATTTCTTACTGGCTATTACATCAACTTAGAAGCTTCATCTGTGTTCTACTATGGTGCTTTTAGTGTCTCCACATACCGCAGCACGCGACATAGCTTTGCAGACGATAAGTACAAGCGTTTCAGAGAGAAGAGCGGCCAAAGTGACGATCTGGCTTTAAGTCGTTCGATAACAAATGACCAAAACGGACAGATTTCTCAGGTTTTTACTACATATGAACACTTTTCACATTCTACGCTGCAACTCGGCTGCTAGTCCTCCTTTCATGCAGAATCTTAAGGTCCTAGCTCATGTCCAAGGCACCAAAGCCAGCTAAAAAGTCAATAATCGATACCTAAAACTTGAATTCCACTACTTCTTACTGGCTATTACATCAACTTAGAAGCTTCATCTGTGTTCTACTATGGTGCTTTTAGTGTCTCCACATACCGCAGCATGCGACATAGCTTTGCAGACGATAAGTACAAGCGTTTCAGAGAGAAGAGCGGCCAATGTGACGATCTGGCTTTAATTCGATTCGATAACAAATGACCAAAACGGACGGATTTCTCAGGTTTTTACTACATATGAACACTTTTCACATTCTCCCGTGCAACTCGGCTGCTAGTCCTCCTTTCATGCAGAATCTTAAGGTCCTAGCTCATGTCCAAAGCACCAAAGCCAGCTAAAAGGTCAATATTCTATACCTAAAACTTGAATTGTACTACTTCTTACTGGCTATTACATCAACTTAGAAGCTTGATCTGTGTTCTACTATGGTGCTTTTAGTGTCTCCGCATACCGCAGCACGCGACATAGCTTTGCAGACGATAAGTACAACCGTTTCAGAGAGAAGAGCGGCCAATGTGACGATCTGGCTTTAAGTCGATTCGATAACAAATGACGAAAACGGACGGATTTCTCAGGTTTTTACTACATATGAACACTTTTCACATTCTCCCGTGAAACTCGGCTGCTAGTCCTCCTTTCATGCAGAATCTTAAGGTCCTAGCTCATGTCCAAGCCGTCAAAGCCAGCTAAAAAGTCAATAATCGATACCTAAAACTAGAATTGTACTACTTCTTACTGGATATTACATCAACTTAGAAGCTTCATCTGTGTTCTGCTGTGGTGCTTTTAGTGTCTCCGAATACCGCAGTACGCGACATAGCTTTGCAGACGATAATACAACCATTTCAGAGAGCAGAGCGGCCAATGTGACGATGTGGCTTTACGTCGATTCGATAGCAAATGACGAAAACGGACGGATGTCTCATGTTTTTATTACATATGAACACTTTTTACATTCTCCCGTGCAACTCGGCTGCTAGTCCTCCTTTCATGCAGAATCTTAAGGTCCTATCTCATGTCCAAGGCACCAAAGCCAGCTAAAAGGTCAATATTCAATACCTAAAATTTGAATTGTACTACCTCTTACTGGCTATTACCTCAACTTAGAAGCTTCATCTGTGTTCTACTATGGTGCTTGTAGTGTCTCAGCATACCGCAGCACGAAACATAGTTTTGCAGACGATAAGTACAACCGTTTCAGAGAGAAGAGCAGCCAATGTGACGATCTGGCTTTAAGTCGATTCGATAACAAATGACCAAAACGGACGGATTTCTCAGGTTTTTACTACATATGAACACTTTTCACATTCTCCCCTGCAACTCGGCTGCTAGTCCTCCTTTCATGCAGAATCTTAAGGTCCTAGCTCATGTCCAAGGCACCAAAGCCAGCTAAAAAGTCAATAATCGATACCTAAAACTTGAATTCCACTACTTCTTACTGGCTATTACATCAACATAGAAGCTTCATCTGTGTTCTACTATGGTGCTTTTAGTGTCTCCACATACCGCAGCACGCGACATAGCTTTGCAGACGATAAGTACAAGTGTTTCAGAGAGAAGATCGGCCAATGTGACGATCTGGCTTTAAGTCGATTCGATAACAAATGACCAAAACGGAAGGATTTCTCAGGTTTTTACTACATATGAACACTTTTCACATTCTCCCGTGGAACTCGGCTGCTAGTCCACCTTTCATGCAGAATCTTAAGGTCCTAGCTCATGTCCAAAGCACCAAAGCCAGCTAAAAGGTCAATATTCAATACCTAAAACTTGAATTGTACTACTTCTTACTGGCTATTACATCAACTTAGAAGCTTGATCTGTGTTCTACTATGGTGCTTTTAGTGTCTAAGCATACCGCAGCACGCGACATAGCTTTGCAGACGATAAGTACATCCGTTTCAGAGAGAAGATCGGCCAATGTGACGATCTGGCTTTAAGTCGATTCGATAACAAATGACGAAAACGGACGGATTTCTCAGGTTTTTACTACATATGAACACTTTTCACATTCTCCCGTGCTACTCGGCTGCTAGTCCTCCTTTCATGCAGAATCTTAAGGTCCTAGCTCATGTCCAAAGCACCAAAGCCAGCTAAAAGGTCAATATTCAATACCTAAAACTTGAATTGTACTACTTCTTACTGGCTATTACATCAACTTAGAAGCTTGATCTGTGTTCTACTATGGTGCTTTTAGTGTCTCAGCATACCGCAGCACGCGACATAGCTTTGCAGACGATAAGTACATCCGTTTCAGAGAGAAGATCGGCCAATGTGACGATCTGGCTTTAAGTCAATTCCATAACAAATGACCAAAACGGACGGATTTCTCAGGTTTGTACTACATATGAACACTTTTCACATCCTCCCGTGCAACTCGGCTGCTAGTCCTCCTTTCATGCAGAATCTTAAGGTCCTAGCTCATGTCCACGGCACCAAAGCCAGCTAAAAAGTCAATAATCGGTACCTAAAACTTGAATTCTACTACTTCTTACTGGCTATTACATCAACTTAGAAGCTTCATCTGTGTTCTACTACGGTGCTTTTAGTTTCTCCGCATACCGCAGCACGCGACATGGTTTTGCAGACGATAAGTACAACCGTTTCAGAGAGAAGAGCGGCCAATCTGACGATCTGGCTTTAAGTCGATTCGATAACAAATGACGAAAACGGACGGATTTCTAAGGTTTTTACTACATATGAACACTTTTCACATTCTCCCGTGCAACTTGGCTGCTAGTCCTCCTTTCATGCAGAATCTTAAGGTCCTAGCTCATGTCCAAGGCACCAAAGCCAGCTAAAACGTCAATAACCAATACCTAAAACTTGAATTGTACTACTTCTTACTGGCTAATACATCAACTTAGAAGCTTCATGTGTGTTCTACTACGGTGGTTTTAGTTTCTCCGCATACCGCAGCACGCGACATAGTTTTGCAGACGATAAGTACAAGCGTTTCCGAGAGCAGAACGGCCAATGTGACGATATGGCTTTAAGTCGATTCGATAACAAATGACGAAAACGGACGGATTTCTCAGGTTTTTACTACATATGAAAACTTTTCACATTCTCCCGTGCAACTCGGCTGCTAGTCCTCCTTTCATGCAGAATCTTAAGGTCCTAGCTCATGTCCAAGGCACCAAAGCAAGCTAAAAAGTCAATAATCGATACCCAAAACTTGAATTGTACTACTTCTTACTGGCTATTACATCAACGTAGAAGCTTCATGTGTGTTCTACTACGGTGGTTTTAGTTTCTCCGCATACCGCAGCACGCGACATAGTTTTGCAGACAATAAGTACAACCGTTTCAGAGAGAAGAGCGGCCAATGTGACGATCTGGCTTTAAGTCGATACGATAACAAATGACGAAAACGGATGGATGTCTCAGGTTTTTACTACATATGTACACTTTTCACATTCTCCCGTGCAACTCGGCTGCTAGTCCTCCTTTCATGCAAAATCTTAAGGTCCTAGCTCATGTCCAAGGCACCAAAGCCAGCTAAAAGGTCAATATTCAGTACCTAAAACTTGAATTGTACTACCTCTTACTGGCTAGTACATCAACTTAGAAGCTTCATCTGTGTTCTACTATGGTGCTTGTAGTGTCTCAGGATACCGCAGCACGCGACATAGCTTTGCAGACGATAAGTACAACCGTTTCAGAGAGAAGAGCGGCCAATGTGTCGATCTGGCTTTAAGTCGATTCGATAACAAATGACGAAAACGGACGGATTTCTCAGGTTTTTACTACATATGAAAACTTTTCACATTCTCCCGTGCAACACGGCTGCTAGTCCTCCTTTCATGCAGAATCTTAAGGTCCTAGCTCATGTCCAAGGCACCAAAGCCAGCTAAAAAGTCAATAATCGATACCCAAAACTTGAATTGGATTACTTCTTACTGGCTATTACATCAACTTAGATGCTTCATCTGTTTCCTACTATGGTGCTTTTAGTGTCTCCACATACCGCAGCACGCAACATAGCTTTGCAGACGATAAGTACAACCGTTTCAGAGAGAACAGCGGCCAATGTGACGATCTGGCTTTAAGTCGATTCGATAACAAATGACGAAAACGGACGGATTTCTCTGGTTTTTACTACATATGAACACTTTTCACATTCTCCCGTGCAACTCGGCTGCTACTCCTCCTTTCATGCAGAATGTTTAGGTCCTAGCTCATGTCCAAGGCACCAAAGCCAGCTAAAAAGTCAATAATCGATACCTAAAACTTGAATTGTACTACTTCATAACTGCTATTACATGAACTTAGAAGCTTCATCTGTGTTCTACTATGGTGATTTTAGTGTCTCCGCATACAGCAGCACGCGACATAGCTTTGCAGACGATAAGTACAACCGTTTCAGAGAGAAGAGCGGCCAATATAACGATCTAGCTTTATGTCGATTCGATAACAAATGACGAAAACGGACGGATTTCTCAGGTTTTTACTACATATGAACACTTTTCACATTCTCCCGTGCAACTCGATTGCTAGTCCTCCTTTCATGCAGAATATTAAGGTCCTAGCTCATGTCCAAGGCACCAAAGCCAGCTAAAAAGTCAATAATCGATACCTAAAACTTGAATTGTACTACTTCTTACTGGCTATTACATCAACTTAGAAGCTTGATCTGTGTTCTACTATGGTGCTTTTAGTGTCTCCGCATACCGCAGCACGCGACATAGCTTTGCAGACGATAAGTACAACCGTTTCCGAGAGCAGAGCGGGCAATGTGACGATCTAACTTTAAGTCGATTCGATAACAAATGACGAAAACGGACGGATTTCTCAGGTTTTTACTGCATATGAACACTTTTCACATTCTCCCCTGCAACTCGGCTGCCAGTCCTCCTTTCATGCAGAATCGTAAGGTCCTAGCTCATGTCCAAGGCACCAAAGCCAGCTAAAAAGTCAATAATCGATACCTAAAACTAGAATTGTACTACTTCTTACTGGCTATTACATCAACTTAGAAGCTTCATGTGCGTTCTACTACGGTGGTTTTAGTTTCTCCGCATACCGCAGCACGCGACATAGTTTTGCAGACGATAAGTACAATCGTTTCAGAGAGAAGAGCGGCCAATGTGACGATCTGGCTTTAAGTCGATTCGATAACAAATGACGAAAACGGACGGATGTCTCAGTTTTTTACTACATATGAACACTTTTCACATTCTCCCGTGCAACTCGGCTGCTAGTCCTCCTTTCATGCAGAATCTTAAGGTCCTAGCTCTTGTCCAAGGCACCAAAGCCAGCTAAAAAGTCAATAATCGATACCTAAAACTTGAATTGTACTACTTCTTACTGGCTATTACATCAACTTAGAAGCTTGATCTGTGTTCTACTATGGTGCTTTTAGTGTCTCCGCATACCGCAGCACGCGACATAGCTCTGCAGACGATAAGTACAACCGTTTCCGAGAGCAGCGCGGGCAATGTGACGATCTGGCTTTAAGTCGATTCGATAACAAATGACGAAAACGGACGGATTTCTCAGGTTTTTACTGCATATGAACACTTTTCACATTCTCCCCTGCAACTCGGCTGCCAGTCCTCCTTTCATGCAGAATCGTAGGGTCCTAGCTCATGTCCAAGGCACCAAAGCCAGCTAAAAAGTCAATAATCGATACCTAAAACTTGAAATGGACTACTTCTTACTGGCTATTACATCTACTTAGAAGCTTCATCTGTGTTCTACTATGATGCTTTTCCTGTTTCCGCCTACGGCAACACGCGACATAGCTTTGCAGACGATAAGTACAAGCGTTTCCGAGAGGAGAACGGCCAATGTGACGATCTGGCTTTAAGTCGATTCGATAACAAATGACGAAAACGGACGGATTTCTCTGGTTTTTAATACATATGAACACTTTTCACATTCTCCCCTGCAACTCGGCTGCTAGTCCTCCTTTCATGCAGAATCTTAAGGTCCTAGCTCATGTCCAAGGCACCAAAGCCAGCTAAAAAGTCAATAATCGATACCTAAAACTAGAATTGTACTACCTCTAACTGGCTATTACATCAACTTAGAAGCTTCATGTGTGTTCTACTACGGTGGTTTTAGTTTCTCCGCATACCGCAGCACGCGACATAGTTTTGCAGACGATAAGTACAATCGTTTCAGAGAGAAGAGCGGCCAATGTGACGATCTGGCTTTAAGTCGATTCGATAACAAATGACGAAAACGGACGGATGTCTCAGGTTTTTACTACATATGAACACTTTTCACATTCTCCCGTGCAACTCGGCTGCTAGTCCTCCTTTCATGCAGAATCTTAAGGTCCTAGCTCATGTCCAAGGCACCAAAGCCAGCTAAAAAGTCAATAATCGATACCTAAATCTTGAATTAGACTACTTCTTACTGGCTATTACATCAACTTAGAAGCTTCATCTGTGTTCTACTATGGTGCTTGTAGTGTCTCAGCATACCGCAGCACGCGACATAGCCTTGCAGACGGTAAGTACAACCGTTTCAGAGAGAAGAGCGGCCAATGTGTCGATCTGGCTTTAAGTCGATTCGATAACAAATGACGGAAACGGACGGATTTCTCAGGTTTTTACTACATATGAAAACTTTTCACATTCTCCCCTGCAACTCGGCTGCTAGTCCTCCTTTCATGCAGAATCTTATGGTCCTAGCTCATGTCCAAGGCACCAAAGCCAGCTAAAAAGTCAATAATCGATACCCAAAACTTGAATTGGATTACTTCTTACTGGCTATTACATCAACTTAGATGCTTCATCTGTTTCCTACTATGGTGCTTTTAGTGTCTCCACATACCGCAGCACGCAACATAGCTTTGCAGACGATAAGTACAACCGTTTCAGAGAGAAGAGCGGCCAATGTGACGATCTGGCTTTAAGTCGATTCGATAACAAATGACGAAAACGGACAGATTTCTCAGGTTTTTACTACATATGAACACTTTTCACATTCTCCCGTGCAACTCGGCTGCTAGTCCTCCTTTCATGCAGAATGTTAAGGTCCTAGCTCATGTCCAAGGCACCAAAGCCAGCTAAAAAGTCAATAATCGATACCTAAAACTAGAATTGTACTACTTCTTACTGGCTATTACATCAACTTAGAAGCTTCATGTGTGTTCTACTACGGTGGTTTTAGTTTCTCCGCATACCGCAGCACGCGACATAGTTTTGCAGACGATAAGTACAATCGTTTCAGAGAGAAGAGCGGCCAATGTGTCGATCTGGCTTTAAGTCGATTCGATAACAAATGACGAAAACGGACGGATTTCTCAGGTTTTTACTACATATGAAAACTTTTCACATTCTCCCGTGCAACTCGGCTGCTAGTCCTCCTTTCATGCAGAATCTTAAGGTCCTAGCTCATGTCCAAGGCACCAAAGCCAGCTAAAAAGTCAATAATCGATACCTAAAACTTGAATGCTACTACTTCTTACTGGCTATTACATCAACTTCGATGCTTCATCTGTGTTCTACTATGGTGCTTCTAGTGTCTCCACATACCGCAGCACGCGACATAGCTTTGCAGACGATAAGTACAACCGTTTCAGAGAGAAGAGCGGCCAATGTGACGATCTGGCTTTAAGTAGATTCGTTAACAAATGACGAAAACGGACAGATTTCTAAGGTTTTTACTACATATGAACACTTTTCACATTCTCCCGTGCAACTCGGCTGCTAGTCCTCCTTTCATGCAGAATGTTAAGGTCCTAGCTCATGTCCAAGGCACCAAAGCCAGCTAAAAAGTCAATAATCCATACCTAAAACTTGAATTGTACTACTTCTTACTGGCTATTACATCAACTTTGAAGCTTCATCTGTGTTCTACTATGGTGCTTTTAGTGTCTCCGCATACCGCAGCACGCGACATAGCTTTGCAGACGATAAGTACAACCGTTTCAGAGAGAAGAGCGGCCAATGTGACGATCTGGCTTTAAGTCGATTCGATAACAAATGACGAAAACGGACGGATTTCTCAGGTTTTTACTACATATGAACACTTTTCACATTCTCCCATGCAACTCGGCTGCTAGTCCTCCTTTCATGCAGAATCTTAAGGTCCTAGCGCATGTCCAAGGTACCAAATCCAGCTAAAAAGTCAATAATCGATACCTAAAACTTGAATTGTACTACTTCTGACTGGCTATTACAACAAACTTAGAAGCTTCATCTGTGTTCTACTATGGTGCTTCTAGTGTCTCAGCATACCGCAGCACGCGACATAGCTTTGCAAACGACAAGTACAACCGTTTCAGAGAGAAGAGCGGCCAATGTGACGATCTGGCTTTAAGTCGATTCGATAACAAATGACGAAAACGGACGGATTTCTCGGGTTTTTACTACATATGAACACTTTTCACATTCTCCCATGCAAATCTGCTGCTAGTCCTCCTTTCATGAAGAATGTTAAGGTCCTAGCACAAGTCCAAGGCATCAAAGCCAGCTAAAAGGTCAATATTCAATACCTAAAACTTGAATTGTACTACTTCTGACTGGCTATTACAACAAACTTAGAAGCTTCATCTGTGTTCTACTATGGTGCTTTTAGTGTCTCCGCATACCGCAGCATGCGTCATAGCTTTGCAGACGACAAGTACAACCATTTCAGAGAGAAGAGCGGCCAATGTGACGATCTGGCTTTAAGTCGATTCGATAACAAATGACGAAAACGGACGGACGTCTCAGGTTTTTACTACATATGAACACTTTTCACATTCTCCCGTGCAACTCGATAGCTAGTCCTCCTTTCATGCAGAATATTAAGGTCCTAGCTCATGTCCAAAGCACCAAAGCCAGCTAAAAAGTCAATAATCGATACCTAAAACTTGAATTGGACTACTTCTTACTGGCTATTACATCAACTTAGAAGCTTCATCTGTGTTCTACTATGGTGCTTTTAGTGTCTCCGCATACCGCAGCACGCGACATAGCTTTGCAGACGATAAGTACAACCGTTTCAGAGAGAAGAGCGGCCAATCTGACGATCTGGCTTTAAGTCGATTCGATAACAAATGACGAAAACGGACGGATTTCTCAGGTTTTTACTACATATGAACACTTTTCACATTCTCCCGTGCCACTCGATTGCTAGTCCTCCTTTCATGCAGAATATTAGGGTCCTAGCTCATGTCCAAGGCACCAAAGCCAGCTAAAAAGTCAATAATCGATACCTAAAACTTGAATTCCACTACTTCTTACTGGCTATTACATCAACTTCGAAGCTTCATCTGTGTTCTACTACGGTGCTTTTCCTGTTTCCGCCTACGGCAACATGCGACATAGCTTTGCAGACGATAAGTACAAGCGTTTCCGAGAGCAGAACGGCCAATGTGACGATCTGGCTTTAAGTCGATTCGATTACAAATGACGAAAACGGACGGATTTCTCTGGTTTTTACTACATATGAACATTTTTCACATTCTCCCCTGCTACTCGGCTGCTAGTCCTCCTTCCATGCGGAATCTTAAGGTCCTAGCTCATGTCCAAGGCACCAAAGCCAGCTAAAAAGTCAATAATCGATACCTAAAACTAGAATTGTACTACTTCTTACTGGCTATTACATCAACTTTGAAGCTTGATCTGTGTTCTACTATGGTGATTTTAGTGTCTCCGCATACCGCAGCACGCGACATAGCTTTGCAGACGATAAGTACAACCGTTTCAGAGAGAAGAGCGGCCAATCTAACGATCTGGCTTTAAGTCGATTCGATAACAAATGACGAAAACTGACGGATTTCTCAGGTTTTTACTACATATGAACACTTTTCACATTCTCCCATGCAACTCGGCTGCTAGTCCTCCTTTCATGCAGAATCTTAAGGTCCTAGCTCATTTCCAAGGTACCAAAGCCAGCTAAAAAGTCAATAATCGATACCTAAAACTTGAATTGTACTACTTCTGACTGGCTATTACAACAAACTTAGAAGCTTCATCTGTGTTCTACTATGGTGCTTCTAGTGTCTCAGCATACCGCAGCACGCGACATAGCTTTGCAAACGACAAGTACAACCGTTTCAGAGAGAAGAGCGGCCAATGTGACGATCTGGCTTTAAGTCGATTCGATAACAAATGACGAAAACGGACGGATTTCTCGGGTTTTTACTACATATGAACACTTTTCACATTCTCCCATGCAAATCTGCTGCTAGACCTCCTTTCATGAAGAATGTTAAGGTCCTAGCACAAGTCCAAGGCATCAAAGCCAGCTAAAAGGTCAATATTCAATACCTAAAACTTGAATTGTACTACTTCTGACTGGCTATTACAACAAACTTAGAAGCTTCATCTGTGTTCTACTATGGTGCTTTTAGTGTCTCCGCATACCGCAGCATGCGTCATAGCTTTGCAGACGACAAGTACAACCATTTCAGAGAGAAGAGCGGCCAATGTGACGATCTGGCTTTAAGTCGATTCGATAACAAATGACGAAAACGGACGGATTTCTCTGGTTTTTACTACATATGAACATTTTTCACATTCTCCCCTGCAACTCGGCTGCTAGTCCTCCTTCCATGCAGAATCTTAAGGTCCTAGCTCATGTCCAAGGCACCAAAGCCAGCTAAAAAGTCAATAATAGATACCTAAAACTAGAATTGTAGTACTTCTTACTGGCTATTACATCAACTTAGAAGCTTGATCTGTGTTCTACTATGGTGATTTTAGTGTCTCCGCATACCGCAGCACGCGACATAGCTTTGCAGACGATAAGTACAAGTGTTTCAGAGAGAAGAGCGGCCAATGTGACGATCTGGCTTTAAGTCGATTCGATAACAAATGACGAAAACAGACCGATTTCTCAGGTTTTTACTACATATGAACACTTTTCACATTCTCCCTTGCAACTCGGCTGCTAGTCCTCCTTTCATGCAGAATCTTAAGGTCCTAGCTCATGTCCAAGGCACCAAAGCCAGCTAAAAAGTCAATAATCGATACCTAAAACTTGAATTGTACTACTTCTTACTGGCAATTACATCAACTTAGAAGCTTCATCTGTGTTCTACTATGGTGCTTTTAGTGTCTCCGCTTACCGCAGCACGCGACATAGCATTGCAGACGATAAGTACAACTGTTTCAGAGAGAAGAGCGGCCAATGTGACGATCTGGCTTTAAGTCGATTCGATAACAAATGACGAAAATGGACGGATTTCTAAGGTTTTTACTACATATGAACACTTTTCACATTCTCCCGTGCAACGCGGCAGCTAGTCCTCCTTTCATGCAGAATGTTAAGGTCCTAGCTCATGTCCAAGGCACCAAAGCCAGCTAAAAAGTCAATAATCGATACCTAAAACTTGAATTGGACTACTTCTTACTGGCTATTACATCAACTTAGAAGCTTCATCTGTGTTCTACTACGGTGCTTTCCCTGTTTCCGCCTACGGCAACACGCGACATAGCTTTGCAGACGATAAGTACAACCGTTTCAGAGAGCACAGCGGGCAATGTGACGATCTGGCTTTAAGTCGATTCGATAACAAATGACGAAAACGGACGGATTTCTCAGGTTTTTACTACATATGAACACTTTTCACATTCTCCCCTGCAACTCGGCTGCCAGTCCTCCTTTCATGCAGAATCGTAAGGTCCTAGCTCATGTCCAAGGCACCAAAGCCAGCTAAAAAGTCAATAATCGATACCTAAAACTTCAAATGGACTACTTCTTACTGGCTATTACATCAACTTAGAAGCTTCATCTGTGTTCTGCTATGATGCTTTTCCTGTTTCCGCCTACGGCAACACGCGACATAGCTTTGCAGACGATAAGTACAACCGTTTCAGAGAGAAGAGCGGCCAATGTGACGATCTGGCTTTAAGTCGATTCGATAACAAATGACGAAAACGGACGGATTTCTCAGGTTTTTACTACATATGAACACTTTTCACATTCTCCCGTGCAACGCGGCTGCTAGTCCTCCTTTCATGCAGAATCTTAAGGTGCTAGCTCATGTCCAAGGCACCAAAGCCAGCTAAAAAGTCAATAATCGATACGTAAAACTTGAATTCCACTACTTCTTACTGGCTATTACATCAACTTAGAAGCTTCATCTGTGTTCTACTTTGGTGCTTTTAGGGTCTCCACATACCGCAGCACGCGACATAGCATTGCAGACGATAAGTACAACCGTTTCAGAGAGATGAGCGGCCAATGTGACGATCTGGCTTTAAGTCGATTCGATAAGAAATGACGAAATTGGACGGATTTCTAAGGTTTTTACTACATATGAACACTTTTCACACTCTCCCGTGCAACGCGGCAGCTAGTCCTCCTTTCATGCAGAATGATAAGGTCCTACCTCATGTCCAAGGCACCAAAGCCAGCTAAAAAGTCAATAATCGATACCTAAAACTTGAATTGGACTACTTCTTACTGGCTATTACATCAAATTAGAAGCTTCATCTGTGTTCTACTACGGTGCTTTTCCTGTTTCCGCCTACGGCAACACGCGACATAGCTTTGCAGACGATAAGTACAAGCGTTTCCGAGAGCAGAACGGCCAATGTGACGAACTGGCTTTAAGTCGATTCGATAACAAATGACGAAAACGGACGGATTTCTCTGGTTTTTACTACATATGAACATTTTTCACATTCTCCCCTGCAACTCGGCTGCTAGTCCTCCTTCCATGCAGAATCTTAAGGTCCTAGCTCATGTCCAAGGCACCAAAGCCAGCTAAAAAGTCAATAATAGATACCTAAAACTAGAATTGTAGTACTTCTTACTGGCTATTACATCAACTTAGAAGCTTGATCTGTGTTCTACTATGGTGATTTTAGTATCTCCGCATACCGCAGCACGCGACATAGCTTTGCAGACGATAAGTACAAGTGTTTCAGAGAGAAGAGCGACCAATGTGACGATCTGGCTTTAAGTCGATTCGATAACAAATGACGAAAACAGACCGATTTCTCAGGTTTTTACTACATATGAACACTTTTCACATTCTCCCTTGCAACTCGGCTGCTAGTCCTCCTTTCATGCAGAATCTTAAGGTCCTAGCTCATGTCCAAGGCACCAAAGCCAGCTAAAAAGTCAATAATCGATACCTAAAACTTGAATTGTACTACTTCTTACTGGCAATTACATCAACTTAGAAGCTTCATCTGTGTTCTACTATGGTGCTTTTAGTGTCTCCGCTTACCGCAGCACGCGACATAGCATTGCAGACGATAAGTACAACTGTTTCAGAGAGAAGAGCGGCCAATGTGACGATCTGGCTTTAAGTCGATTCGATAACAAATGACGAAAATGGAGGGATTTCTCAGGTTTTTACTACATATGAACACTTTTCACATTCTCCCCTGCAACTCGGCTGCCAGTCCTCCTTTCATGCAGAATCGTAAGGTCCTAGCTCATGTCCAAAGCACCAAAGCCAGCTAAAAAGTCAATAATCGATACCTAAAACTTCAAATGGACTACTTCTTACTGGCTATTACATCAACTTAGAAGCTTCATCTGTGTTCTGCTATGATGCTTTTCCTGTTTCCGCCTACGGCAACACGCGACATAGCTTTGCAGACGATAAGTACAACCGTTTCAGAGAGAAGAGCGGCCAATGAGACGATCTGGCTTTAAGTCGATTCGATAAGAAATGACGAAAACGGACGGATTTCTCAGGTTTTTACTACATATGAACACTTTTCACATTCTCCCGTGCAACGCGGCTGCTAGTCCTCCTTTCATGCAGAATCTTAAGGTGCTAGCTCATGTCCAAGGCACCAAAGCCAGCTAAAAAGTCAATAATCGATACGTAAAACTTGAATTCCACTACTTCTTACTGGCTATTACATCAACTTAGAAGCTTCATCTGTGTTCTACTTTGGTGCTCTTAGTGTCTCCACATACCGCAGCACGCGACATAGCTTTGCAGACGATAAGTACAACCGTTTCAGAGAGAAGAGCGGCCAATGTGACGATCTGGCTTTAAGTCGATTCGATAACAAATGACGAAAATGGACGGATATCTAAGGTTTTTACTACATATGAACACTTTTCACATTCTCCCGTGCAACGCGGCAGCTAGTCCTCCTTTCATGCAGAATGTTAGGGTCCTAGCTCATGTCCAAAGCACCAAAGCCAGCTAAAAAGTCAATAATCGATACCTAAAACTTGAATTGGACTACTTCTCACTGGCTATTACATCAACTTAGAAGCTTCATCTGTGTTCTACTACGGTGCTTTTCCTGTTTCCGCCTACGGCAACACGCGACATAGCTTTGCAGACGATAAGTACAACCATTTCCGAGAGCACAGCGGGAAATGTGACGATCTGGCTTTAAGTCGATTCGATAACAAATGACGAAAACGGACGGATTTCTCAGGTTTTTACTATATATGAACACTTTTCACATTCTCCCCTGCAACTCGGCTGCCAGTCCTCCTTTCATGCAGAATCGTAAGGTCCTAGCTCATGTCCAAGGCACCAAAGCCAGCTAAAAAGTCAATAATCGATACCTAAAACTTGAAATGGACTACTTCTTACTGGCTATTACATCAACTTAGATGCTTGAACTGTGTTCTACTATGGTGAGTGCAGTGTCTCCGGATACCGCAGCACGCGACATAGCTTTGCAGACGATAAGTACAAGCGTTTCGGAGAGAAGAGCGGCCAATGTGACGATCTGGCTTTAAGTCGATTCGATAACAAATGACGAAAATGGACGGATTTCTAAGGTTTTTACTACATATCAACACTTTTCACATTCTCCCGTGCAACTCGGCTGCTAGTCCTCCTTTCATGCAGAATGTTAAGGTCCTAGCTCATGTCCAAGGCAACAGAGCCAGCTAAAAAGTCAATAATCGATACCTAAAACTTGAATTGTACTACTTCTTACTGGCTATTACATCAACTTAGAAGCTTCATCTATGTTCTACTATGGTGCTTTTAGTGTCTCCACATACCGCAGCACGCGACATAGCTTTGCAGACGATAAGTACAAGCGTTTCAGAGAGAAGAGCGGCCTATGTGACGATCTGGCTTTAAGTCGATTCGATAACAAATGACCAAAACGGACGGATTTCCAAGGTTTTTACTACATATGAACACTTTTAACATTCTCCCGTGCAACTCGGCTGCTAGTCCTCCTTTCATGCAGAATCTTAAGGACCTAGCTCATGTCCAAGGCACCAAAGCCAGCTAAAAAGTCAATAATCGATACCTAAAACATGAATTGTACTACTTCTTACTGGCTATTACATCAACTTAAAAGCTTCATCTGTGTTCTACTATGGTGATTTTATTGTCTCAGCATACCGCAGCACGCGACATAGCTTTGCAGACGATAAGTACAAGCGTTTCAGAGAGAAGAGCGGCCAATGTGACGATCTGGCTTTAAGTCGATTCGATAACAAATGACGAAAACGGAAGGATTTCTAAGGTTTTTACTACATATGAACACTTTTCACATTCTCCCGTGCAACTCGGCTGCTAGTCCTCCTTTCATGCAGAATCTTAAGGTCCTAGCTCATGTCCAAGGCACCAAAGCCAGCTAAAAAGTCAATAATCGATACCTAAAACTTGAATTGGATTACTTCTTACTGGCTATTACATCAACTTAGATGCTTCATCTGTGTTCTACTATGGTGATTTTAGTGTCTCCGCTTACCGCAGCACGCGACATAGCATTGCAGACGATAAGTACAACCGTTTCAGAGAGATGAGCGGCCAATGTGACGATCTGGCTATAAGTCGATTCGATAAGAAATGACGAAATTGGACGGATTTCTAAGGTTTTTACTACATATGAACACTTTTCACACTCTCCCGTGCAACGCGGCAGCTAGTCCTCCTTTCATGCAGAATGATAAGGTCCTAGCTCATGTCCAAGGCACCAAAGCCAGCTAAAAAGTCAATAATCGATACCTAAAACTTGAATTGGACTACTTCTTACTGGCTATTACATCAACTTAGAAGCTTCATCTGTGTTCTACAACGGTGCTTTTCCTGTTTCCGCCTACGGCAACACGCGACATAGCTTTGCAGACTATAAGTACATGCGTTTCCGAGAGCAGAACGGCCAATGTGACGATCTGGCTTTAAGTCGATTCGATACCAAATGACGAAAACGGACGGATTTGTCTGGTTTTTACTACATATGAACATTTTTCACATTCTCCCCTGCAACTCGGCTGCTAGTCCTCCTTCCAAGCAGAATCTTAAGGTCCTAGCTCATGTCCAAGGCAACAAAGCCAGCTAAAAAGTCAATAATCGATACCTAAAACTTGAATTGTACTACTTCTTACTGGCTATTACATCAACTTAGAAGCTTCATCTGTGTTCTACTATTCTGATTTTAGTGTCTCCACATACCGCATCACGCGACATAGCTTTGCAGACGATAAGTACAACCGTTTCAGAGAGAAGAGCGGCCAATGTGACGATCTGGCTTTAAGTCGATTCGATAACAAATGACGACAACGGACGGATTTCTCAGGTTTTTACTACATATGAACACTTTTCACATTCTCCCGTGCAACTCGGCTGCTAGTCCTCCTTTCATGCAGAATCTTAAGGTGCTAGCTCATGTCCAAGGCACCAAAGCCAGCTAAAAAGTCAATAATCGATAACTAAAACTTGAATTGGACTACTTCTTACTGGCTATTACATCAACATAGAAGCTTCATCTGTGTTCTACTATGGTGCTTTTCCTGTTTCCGCCTACGGCAACACTCGACATAGCTTTGCAGACGATAAGTACAACCGTTTCCGAGAGCAGAGCGGCCAATGTGACGATCTGTCTTTAAGTCGATTCGATAACAAATGACGAAAATGGACGGATTTCTAAGGTTTTTACTACATATGAACACTTTTCACATTCTCCCGTGCAACGCGGCAGCTAGTCCTCCTTTCATGCAGAATGTTAATGTCCTAGCTCATGTCCAAGGCACCAAAGCCAGCTAAAAAGTCAATAATCGATACCTAAAACTTGAATTGGATTACTTCTTACTGGCTATTACATCGAATTTGATGCTTCATCTGTGTTCTACTATGGTGATTTTAGTGTCTCCGCTTACCGCAGCACGCGACATAGCATTGCAGACGATAAGTACAACCGTTTCAGAGAGATGAGCGGCCAATGTGACGATCTGGCTTTAAGTCGATTCGATAAGAAATGACGAAATTGGACGGATTTCTAAGGTATTTACTACATATGAACACTTTTCACATTCTCCCCTGCAACTCGGCTGCGAGTCCTCCTTTCATGCAGAGTGATAAGGTCCTAGCTCATGTCCAAGGCACCAAAGCCAGCTAAAAAGTCAATAATCGATACCTAAAACTTGAATTGGACTACTTCTTACTGGCTATTACATCAACTTAGAAGCTTCATCTGTGTTCTACTATGGTGATTTTAGTGTCTCCGCATACCGCAGCACGCGACATAGCTTTGCAGACGATAAGTACAACCGTTTCAGAGAGAAGGGCGGCCAATGTGACGATCTGGCTTTAAGTCGATTCGATAACAAATGACCAAAACGGACGGATTTCTCAGGTTTTTACTACATATGAACACTTTTCACATTCTCCCCTGCAACTCGGCTGCGAGTCCTCCTTTCATGCAGAATCTTAAGGTCCTAGCACATGTCCAAGGCACCAAAGCCAGCTAAAAAGTCAATAATCGATAACTAAAACTTGAATTGGACTACTTCTTACTGGCTATTACATCAACATAGAAGCTTCATCTGTGTTCTACTATGGTGCTTTTCCTGTTTCCGCCTACGGCAACACTCGACATAGCTTTGCAGACGATAAGTACAACCGTTTCCGAGAGCAGAGCGGCCAATGTGACGATCTGGCTTTAAGTCGATTCGATAACAAATGACGAAAACGGACGGATTTCTCAGGTTTTTACTACATATGAACACTTTTCACATTCTCCCCTGCAACTCGGCTGCTAGTACTCCTTTCATGCAGAATCTTAAGGTCCTAGCTCATGTCCAAGGCACCAAAGCCAGCTAAAAAGTCAATAATCGATACCTAAAACTTGAATTGGATTACTTCTTACTGGCTATTACATCAACTTAGATGCCTCATCTGTGTTCTACTATGGTGATTTTAGTGTCTCCGCTTACCGCAGCACGCGACATAGCATTGCAGACGATAAGTACAACCGTTTCAGAGAGAAGAGCGGCCAATGTGACGATCTGGCTTTAAGTCGATTCGATAACAAATGACGAAAATGGACGGATTTCTAAGGTTTTTACTACATATGAACACTTTTCACATTCTCCCGTGCAACGCGGCAGCTAGTCCTCCTTTCATGCAGAATGTTAAGGTCCTAGCTCATGTCCAAGGCACCAAAGCCAGCTAAAAAGTCAATAATCGATACCTAAAACTTGAATTGGACTACTTCTTACTGGCTATTACATCAACTTAGAAGCTTCATCTGTGTTCTACTATGGTGCTTTTAGTGTCTCCACATACCGCAGCACGCGACATAGCTTTGCAGACGATAAGTACAAGCGTTTCCGAGAGCAGAACGGCCAATGTGACGATCTGGCTTTAAGTCGATTCGATAACAAATGACGAAAATGGACGGATTTCTCTGGTTTTTACTACATATGAACATTTTTCACATTCTTCCCTGCAACTCGGCTGCTAGTCCTCCTTTCATGCAGAATCTTAAGGTCCTAGCCCATGTCCAAGGCACCAAAGCCAGCTAAAAAGTCAATAATCGATACCTAAAACTTGAATTGTACTACTTCTTACTGGCTATTACATCAACTTAGAAGCTTGAACTGTGTTCTACTATGGTGAGTGCAGTGTCTCTGGATACCGCAGCACGCGACATAGCTTTGCAGACGATAAGTACAAGCGTTTCGGAGAGAAGTGCGGCCAATGTGACGATCTGGCTTTAAGTCGATTCGATAACAAATGACGAAAATGGACGGATTTCTAAGGTTTTTACTACATATGAACACTTTTCACATTCTCCCGTGCAACTCGGCTGCTAGTCCTCCTTTCATGCAGAATGTTAAGGTCCTAGCTCATGTCCAAGGCAACAAAGCCAGCTAAAAAATCAATAATCGATACCTAAAACTTGAATTGGACTACTTCTTACTGGCTATTACATCAACTTAGAAGCTTCATCTGTGTTCTACTATGGTGATTTTAGTGTCTCCGCATACCGCAGCACGCGACATAGCTTTGCAGACGATAAGTACAACCGTTTCAGAGAGAAGGGCGGCCAATGTGACGATCTGGCTTTAAGTCGATTCGATAACAAATGACCAAAACGGACGGATTTCTCAGGTTTTTACTACATATGAACACTTTTCACATTCTCCCCTGCAACTCGGCTGCGAGTCCTCCTTTCATGCAGAATCTTAAGGTCCTAGCACATGTCCAAGGCACCAAAGCCAGCTAAAAAGTCAATAATCGATAACTAAAACTTGAATTGGACTACTTCTTACTGGCTATTACATCAACATAGAAGCTTCATCTGTGTTCTACTATGGTGCTTTTCCTGTTTCCGCCTACGGCAACACTCGACATAGCTTTGCAGACGATAAGTACAACCGTTTCCGAGAGCAGAGCGGCCAATGTGACGATCTGGCTTTAAGTCGATTCGATAACAAATGACGAAAACGGACGGATTTCTCAGGTTTTTACTACATATGAACACTTTTCACATTCTCCCCTGCAACTCGGCTGCTAGTACTCCTTTCATGCAGAATCTTAAGGTCCTAGCTCATGTCCAAGGCACCAAAGCCAGCTAAAAAGTCAATAATCGATACCTAAAACTTGAATTGGATTACTTCTTACTGGCTATTACATCAACTTAGATGCCTCATCTGTGTTCTACTATGGTGATTTTAGTGTCTCCGCTTACCGCAGCACGCGACATAGCATTGCAGACGATAAGTACAACCGTTTCAGAGAGAAGAGCGGCCAATGTGACGATCTGGCTTTAAGTCGATTCGATAACAAATGACGAAAATGGACGGATTTCTAAGGTTTTTACTACATATGAACACTTTTCACATTCTCCCGTGCAACGCGGCAGCTAGTCCTCCTTTCATGCAGAATGTTAAGGTCCTAGCTCATGTCCAAGGCACCAAAGCCAGCTAAAAAGTCAATAATCGATACCTAAAACTTGAATTGGACTACTTCTTACTGGCTATTACATCAACTTAGAAGCTTCATCTGTGTTCTACTATGGTGCTTTTAGTGTCTCCACATACCGCAGCACGCGACATAGCTTTGCAGACGATAAGTACAAGCGTTTCCGAGAGCAGAACGGCCAATGTGACGATCTGGCTTTAAGTCGATTCGATAACAAATGACGAAAATGGACGGATTTCTCTGGTTTTTACTACATATGAACATTTTTCACATTCTTCCCTGCAACTCGGCTGCTAGTCCTCCTTTCATGCAGAATCTTAAGGTCCTAGCCCATGTCCAAGGCACCAAAGCCAGCTAAAAAGTCAATAATCGATACCTAAAACTTGAATTGTACTACTTCTTACTGGCTATTACATCAACTTAGAAGCTTGAACTGTGTTCTACTATGGTGAGTGCAGTGTCTCTGGATACCGCAGCACGCGACATAGCTTTGCAGACGATAAGTACAAGCGTTTCGGAGAGAAGTGCGGCCAATGTGACGATCTGGCTTTAAGTCGATTCGATAACAAATGACGAAAATGGACGGATTTCTAAGGTTTTTACTACATATGAACACTTTTCACATTCTCCCGTGCAACTCGGCTGCTAGTCCTCCTTTCATGCAGAATGTTAAGGTCCTAGCTCATGTCCAAGGCAACAAAGCCAGCTAAAAAATCAATAATCGATACCTAAAACTTGAATTGTACTACTTCTTACTGGCTATTACATCAACTTAGAAGCTTCATCTGTGTTCTAGTATGGTGCTTTTAGTGTCTCCACATACCGCAGCACGCGACATAGCTTTGCAGACGATAAGTACAAGCGTTTCAGAGAGAAGAGCGGCCAATGCGACGATCTGGCTTTAAGTCGATTCGATAACAAATGACGAAAACGGACGGATTTCTAAGGTTTTTACTACATATGAACACTTTTAACATTCTCCCGTGCAACTCGGCTGCTAGTCCTCCTTTCATGCAGAATCTTAAGGTCCTAGCTCATGTCCAAGGCACCAAAGCCAGCTAAAAAGTCAATAATCGATACCTAAAACATGAATTGTACTACTTCTTACTGGCTATTACATCAACTTAAAGGCTTCATCTGTGTTCTACTATGGTGATTTTAGTGTCTCCACATACCGCAGCACGCGACATAGCTTTGCAGACGATAAGTACAAGCGTTTCAGAGAGAAGAGCGGCCAATGTGACGATCTGGCTTTATGTCGATTCGATAACAAATGACGAAAACGGAAGGATTTCTAAGGTTTTTACTACATATGAACACTTTTCACATTCTCCCGTGCAACGCGGCTGCTAGTCCTCCTTTCATGCAGAAATTTAAGGTCCTAGCTCATGTCCAAGGCAACAAAGCCGGCTAAAAAGTCAATAATCGATACCTAAAACTTGAATTGTACTACTTCTTACTTGCTATTACATCAACTTAGAAGCTTCATCTGTGTTCTACTATGGTGATTTTAGTGTCTCCACATACCGCAGCACGCGACATAGCTTTGCAGACGATAAGTACAACAGTTTCAGAGAGAAGAGCGGCCAATGTGACAATCTGGCTTTAAGTCGATTCGATATCAAATGACGAAAACGGACGGATTTCTCAGGTTTTTACTACATATGAACACTTTCACATTCTCCCGTGCAACTCGGCTGCTAGTCCTCCTTTCATGCAGAATCTTAAGGTGCTAGCTCATGTCCAAGGCACCAAAGCCAGCTAAAAAGTCAATAATCGATACCTAAAACTTGAATTCCACTACTTCTTACTGGCTATTACATCAACTTAGAAGCTTCATCTGTGTTCTACTATGGTGCTTTTAGTGTCCCCACATACCGCAGCACGCGACATAGCTTTGCAGACGATAAGTACAAGCGTTTCAGAGAGAAGAGCGGCCAAGGTGACGATCTGGCTTTAAGTCGATTCGATTACAAATGACCAAAACGGACGGGTTTCTCGGGTTTTTACTACATATGAACACTTTTCACATTCTCCCCTGCAACTCGGCTGCTAGTCCTCCTTTCATGCAGAATCTTAAGGTCCTAGCTCATGTCCAAGGCACCAAAGCCAGCTAAAAAGTCAATAATCGATACCTAAAACTTGAATTGTACTACTTCTTACTGGCTATTACATCAACTTAGAAGCTTGAACTGTGTTCTACTATGGTGAGTGCGGTGTCTCCGGATACCGCAGCACGCGACATAGCTTTGCAGACGATAAGTACAAGCGTTTCAGAGAGAAGAGCGGCCAATGTGACGATCTGGCTTTAAGTCGCTTCGATAACAAATGACGAAAACGGACGGATTTCTAAGGTTTTTACTACATATGAACACTTTTAACATTCTCCCGTGCAACTCGGCTGCTAGTCCTCCTTTCATGCAGAATGTTAAGGTCCTAGCTCATGTCCAAGGCACCAAAGCCAGCTAAAAAGTCAATAATCGATACCTAAAACATGAATTGTACTACTTCTTACTGGCTATTACATCAAATTAAAAGCTTCATCTGTGTTCTACTATGCCGATTTCAGTGTCTCCGCATACCGCAGCACGCGACGTAGCTTTGCAGACGATAAGTACAAGCGTTTCAGAGAGAAGTGCGGCCAATGTGACGATCTGGCTTTAAGTCGATTCGATAACAAATGACGAAAACGGACGGATTTCTCAGGTTTTTACTACATATGAACACTTTTCACATTCTCCCGTGCAACTCGGCTGCTAGTCCTCCTTTCATGCAGAATCTTAAGGTGCTAGCTCATGTCCAAGGCACCAAAGCCAGCTAAAAAGTCAATAATCGATACCTAAAACTTGAATTCCACTACTTCTTACTGGCTATTACATCAACTTAGAAGCTTCATCTGTGTTCTACTATGGTGATTTTAGTGTCTCCACATACCGCAGCACGCGACATAGCTTTGCAGACGATAAGTACAAGCGTTACAGAGAGAAGAGCGGCCAATGTGACGATCTGGCTTTAAGTCGATTCGATAACAAATGACCAAAACGGACGGGTTTCTCGGGTTTTTACTACATATGAACACTTTTCACATTCTCCCCTGCAACTCGGCTGCTAGTCCTCCTTTCATGCAGAATCTTAAGGTCCTAGCTCATGTCCAAGGCACCAAAGCCAGCTAAAAAGTCAATAATCGATACCTAAAACTTGAATTGTACTACTTCTTACTGGCTATTACATCAACTTAGAAGCTTGAACTGTGTTCTACTATGGTGAGTGCAGTGTCTCCGGATAACGCAGCACGCGACATAGCTTTGCAGACGATAAGTACAAGCGTTTCAGAGAGAAGAGCGGCCAATGTGACGATCTGGCTTTAAGTCGCTTCGATAACAAATGACGAAAACGGACGGATTTCTAAGGTTTTTACTACATATGAACACATTTCACATTCTCCCGTGCAACTCGGCTGCTAGTCCTCCTTTCATGCAGAATGTTAAGGTCCTAGCTCAAGTCCAAGGCACCAAAGCCAGCTAAAAAGTCAATAATCGATACCTTAAAACTTGAATTGGATTACTTCTTACTGGCTATTACATCAACTTTGATGCTTCATCTGTGTTCTACTATGGTGATTTTAGTGTCTCCGCTTACCGCAGCACGCGACATAGCATTGCAGACGATAAGTACAACCGTTTCAGAGAGATGAGCGGCCAATGTGACGATCTGGCTTTAAGTCGATTCGATAAGAAATGACGAAATTGGACGGATTTCTAAGGTTTTTACTACATATGAACACTTTTCACATTCTCCCGTGCAACGCGGCAGCTAGTCCTCCTTTCATGCAGAATGATAAGGTCCTAGCTCATGTCCAAGGCACCAAAGCCAGCTAAAAAGTCAATAATCGATACCTAAAACTTGAATTGGACTACTTCTTACTGGCTATTACATCAACTTAGAAGCTTCATCTGTGTTCTACTACGGTGCTTTTCCTGTTTCCGCCTACGGCAACACGCGACATAGCTTTGCAGACGATAAGTACAAGCGTTTCCGAGAGCAGAACGGCCAATGTGACGATCTGGCTTTAAGTCGATTCGATACCAAATGACGAAAACGGACGGATTTGTCTGGTTTTTACTACATATGAACATTTTTCACATTCTCCCCTGCAACTCGGCTGCTAGTCCTCCTTCCAAGCAGAATCTTAAGGTCCTAGCTCATGTCCAAGGCACCAAAGCCAGCTAAAAAGTCAATAATCGATACCTAAAACTAGAATTGTACTACTTCTTGCTGGCTATTACATCAACTTAGAAGCTTGATCTGTGTTCTACTATGGTGATTTTAGTGTCTCCGCATACCGCAGCACGCGACATAGCTTTGCAGACGATAAGTACAACCGTTTCAGAGAGAAGGGCGGCCAATGTGACGATCTGGCTTTAAGTCGATTCGATAACAAATGACGAAAACGGACGGATTTCTCAGGTTTTTACTACATATGAACACTTTTCACATTCTCCCCTGCAACTCGGCTGCGAGTCCTCCTTTCATGCAGGATCTTAAGGTCCTAGCTCATGTCCAAGGTACCAAAGCCAGCTAAAAAGTCAATAATCGATAACTAAAACTTGAATTGGACTACTTCTTACTGGCTATTACATCAACATAGAAGCTTCATCTGTGTTCTACTATGGTGCTTTTCCTGTTTCCGCCTACGGCAACACTCGACATAGCTTTGCAGACGATAAGTACAACCGTTTCCGAGAGCAGAGCGGCCAATGTGACGATCTGGCTTTAAGTCGATTCGATAACAAATGACGAAAACGGACGGATTTCTCAGGTTTTTACTACATATGAACACTTGTAACATTCTCCCGTGCAACTCGGCTGCTAGTACTCCTTTCATGCAGAATCTTAAGGTCCTAGCTCATGTCCAAGGCACCAAAGCCAGCTAAAAAGTCAATAATCGATACCTAAAACTTGAATTGTACTACTTCTTACTGGCTATTACATCAACTTAGAAGCTTGAACTGTGTTCTACTATGGTGAGTGCAGTGTCTCCGGATACCGCAGCACGCGACATAGCTTTGCAGACGATAAGTACAAGCGTTTCAGAGAGAAGAGCGGCCAATGTGACGATCTGGCTTTAAGTCGATTCGATAACAAATGACGAAAACGGACGGATTTCTCAGGTTTTTACTACATATGAACACTTTTCACATTCTCCCGTGCAACTCGGCTGCTAGTCCTCCTTTCATGCAGAATCTTAAGGTGCTAGCTCATGTCCAAGGCACCAAAGCCAGCTAAAAAGTCAATAATCGATACCTAAAACTTGAATTCCACTACTTCTTACTGGCTATTACATCAACTTAGAAGCTTCATCTGTGTTCTACTATGGTGATTTTAGTGTCTCCACATACCGCAGCACGCGACATAGCTTTGCAGACGATAAGTACAACCGTTTCCGAGAGCACAGCGGGCAATGTGACGATCTGGCTTTAAGTCGATTCGATAACAAATGACGAAAACGGACGGATTTCTCAGGTTTTTACTACATATGAACACTTTTCACATTCTCCCCTGCAACTCGGCTGCAAGTCCTCCTTTCATGCAGAATCGTAAGGTCCTAGCTCATGTCCAAGGCACCAAAGCCAGCTAAAAAGTCAATAATCGATACCTAAAACTTGAAATGGACTACTTCTTACTGGCTATTACATCAACTTAGAAGCTTCATCTGTGTTCTGCTATGATGCTTTTCCTGTTTCCGCCTATGGCAACACGCGACATAGCTTTGCAGACGATAAGTACAAGCGTTTCCGAGAGCAGAACGGCCAATGTGACGATCTGGCTTTAAGTCGATTCGATAACAAATGACGAAAATGGACGGATTTCTCTGGTTTTTACTACATATGAACATTTTTCACATTCTTCCCTGCAACTCGGCTGCTAGTCCTCCTTTCATGCAGAATCTTAAGGACCTAGCTCATGTCCAAGGCACCAAAGCCAGCTAAAAAGTCAATAATCGATACCTAAAACTTGAATTGTACTACTTCTTACTGGCTATTACATCAACTTAGATGCTTGAACTGTGTTCTACTATGGTGAGTGCAGTGTCTCCGGATACCGCAGCACGCGACATAGCTTTGCAGACGATAAGTACAAGCGTTTCGGAGAGAAGAGCGGCCAATGTGACGATCTGGCTTTAAGTCGATTCGATAACAAAAGAAGAAAATGGACGGATTTCTAAGGTTTTTACTACATATGAACACTTTTCACATTCTCCCGTGCAACTCGGCTGCTAGTCCACCTTTCATGCAGAATGTTAAGGTCCTAGCTCATGTCCAAGGCAACAAAGCCAGCTAAAAAGTCAATAATCGATACCTAAAACTTGAATTGTACTACTTCTTACTGGCTATTACATCAACTTAGAAGCTTCATCTGTGTTCTACTATGGTGCTTTTAGTGTCTCCACATACCGCAGCACGCGACATAGCTATGCAGACGATAAGTACAAGCGTTTCAGAAAAAAGAGCGGCCAATGTGACGATCTGGCTTTAAGTCGATTCGATAACAAATGACCAAAGCGGACGGGTTTCTCGGGTTTTTACTACATATGAACACTTTTCACATTCTCCCCTGCAACTCGGCTGCTAGTCCTCCTTTCATGCAGAATCTTAAGGTCCTAGCTCATGTCCAAGGCACCAAAGCCAGCTAAAAAGTCAATAATCGATACCTAAAACTTGAATTGTACTACTTCTTACTGGCTATTACATCAACTTAGAAGCTTGAACTGTGTTCTATTATGGTGAGTGCAGTGTCTCCGGATACCGCAGCACGCGACATAGCTTTGCAGACGATAAGTACAAGCGTTTCAGAGAGAAGAGCGGCCAATGTGACGATCTGGCTTTAAGTCGCTTCGATAACAAATGACGAAAACGGACGGATTTCTAAGGTTTTTACTACATATGAACACATTTCACATTCTCCCGTGTTACTCGGCTGCTAGTCCTCCTTTCATGCAGAATGTTAAGGTCCTAGCTCAAGTCCAAGGCACCAAAGCCAGCTAAAAAGTCAATAATCGATACCTAAAACATGAATTGTACTACTTCTTACTGGCTATTACATCAACTTAAAAGCTTCATCTGTGTTCTACTATGGTGATTTTAGTGTCTCCGCATACCGCAGCACGCGACATAGCTTTGCAGACGATAAGTACAAGCGTTTCAGAGAAAAGAGCGGCCAATGTGACGATCTGGCTTTAAGTCGATTCGATAACAAATGACGAAAACGGAAGGATTTCTACGGTTTTTACTACATATGAACACTTTTCACATTCTCCCGTGCAACGCGGCTGCTAGTCCTCCTTTCATGCAGAAATTTAAGGTCCTAGCTCATGTCCAAGGCACCAAAGCCAGCTAAAAAGTCAATAATCGATACCTAAAACTTGAATTGTACTACTTCTTACTGGCAATTACATCAACTTAGAAGCTTCATCTGTGTTCTACTATGGTGCTTTTAGTGTTTCCACATACCGCAGCACGCGATATAGCTTTGCAGACGATAAGTACAACCGTTTCAGAGAGAAGAGCGGCCAATGTGACGATCTGGCTTTAAGTCGATTCGATAACAAATGACGAAAACGGACTGATTTCTCAGGATTTTACTACATATGAACACTTTTCACATTCTCCCCTGCAACTCGGCTGCTAGTCCTCCTTTCATGCAGAATCTTAAGGTCCTAGCTCATGTCCAAGGCACCAAAGCCAGCTAAAAAGTCAATAATCGATACCTAAAACTTGAATTGGATTAGTTCTTACTGGCTATTACATCAACTTAGATGCTTCATCTGTGTTCTACTATGGTGATTTTAGTGTCTCCGCTTACCGCAGCACGCGACATAGCATTGCAGACGATAAGTACAACCGTTTCAGAGAGAAGGGCGGCCAATGTGACGATCTGGCTTTAAGTCGATTCCATAACAAATGACGAAAATGGACGGATTTCTAAGGTTTTTACTACATATGAACACTTTTCACATTCTCCCGTGCAACGCGGCAGCTAGTCCTCCTTTCATGCAGAATGTTAAGGTCCTAGCTCATGTCCAAGGCACCAAAGCCAGCTAAAAAGTCAATAATCGATACCTAAAACTTGAATTGGACTACTTCTTACTGGCTATTACATCAACTTAGAAGCTTCATCTGTGTTCTACTACGGTGCTTTTCCTGTTTCCGCCAAGGCAACACGCGACATAGCTTTGCAGACGATACGTACAACCGTTTCCGAGAGCACAGCGGGAAATGTGACGATCTGGCTTTAAGTCGATTCGATAACAAGTGACGAAAACGGACGGATTTCTCAGGTTTTTACTACATATGAACACTTTTCACATTCTCCCCTGCAACTCGGCTGCCAGTCCTCCTTTCATGCAGAATCGTAAGGTCCTAGCTCATGTCCAAGGCACCAAAGCCAGCTAAAAAGTCAATAATCGATACCTAAAACTTGAAATGGACTACTTCTTACTGGCTATTACATCAACTTAGAAGCTTCATCTGTGTTCTACTATGATGCTTTTCCTTTTTCCGCCTACGGCAACACGCGACATAGCTTTGCAGACGATAAGTACAAGCGTTTCCGAGAGCAGAACGGCCAATGTGACGATCTGGCTTTAAGTCGATTCGATAACAAATGACGAAAATGGACGGATTTCTCTGGTTTTTACTACATATGAACATTTTTCACATTCTTCCCTGCAACTCAGCTGCTAGTCCTCCTTTCATGCAGAATCTTAAGGTCCTAGCTCATGTCCAAGGCACCAAAGCCAGCTAAAAAGTCAATAATCGATACCTAAAACTTGAATTGTACTACTTCTTACTGGCTATTACATCAACTTAGATGCTTGAACTGTGTTCTACTATGGTGAGTGCAGTGTCTCCGGATACCGCAGCACGCGACATAGCTTTGCAGACGATAAGTACAAGCGTTTCGGAGAGAAGAGCGGCCCATGTGACGATCTGGCTTTAAGTCGATTCGATAACATATGACGAAAATGGACGGATTTCTAAAGTTTTTACTACATATGAACACTTTTCACATTCTCCCGTGCAACTCGGCTGCTAGTCCTCCTTTCATGCAGAATGTTAAGGTCCTAGCTCATGTCCAAGGCAACAAAGCCAGCTAAAAAGTCAATAATCGATACCTAAAACTTGAATTGTACTACTTCTTACTGGCTATTACATCAACTTAGATGCTTGAACTGTGTTCTACTATGGTGAGTGCAGTGTCTCCGGATACCGCAGCACGCGACATAGCTTTGCAGACGATAAGTACAAGCGTTTCGGAGAGAAGAGCGGCCAATGTGACGATCTGGCTTTGAGTCGATTCGATAACAAATGACGAAAATGGACGGATTTCTAAGGTTTTTACTACATATGAACACTTTTTACATTCTCCCGTGCAACTCGGCTGCTAGTCCTCCTTTCATGCAGAATGTTAAGGTCCTAGCTCATGTCCAAGGCACCAAAGCCAGCTAAAAAGTCAATAATCGATACCTAAAACATAAATTGTACTACTTCTTACTGGCTATTACATCATCTTAAAAGCTTCATCTGTGTTCTACTATGGTGATTTTAGTGTCTCAGCATACCGCAGCACGCGACATAGCTTTGCAGACGATAAGTACAAGCGTTTCAGAGAGAAGAGCGGCCAATGTGACGATCTGGCTTTAAGTCGATTCGATAACAAATGACGAAAACGGACGGATTTCTCAGGTTTTTACTACATATGAACACTTTTCACATTCTCCCGTGCCACTCGATTGCTAGTCCTCCTTTCATGCAGAATATTAGGGTCCTAGCTCATGTCCAAGGCACCAAAGCCAGCTAAAAAGTCAATAATCGATACCTAAAACTTGAATGCTACTACTTCTTACTGGCTATTACATCAACTTAGATGCTTCATCTGTGTTCTACTATGGTGCTTTTAGTGTCTCCACATACCGCAGCACGCGACATAGCTTTGCAGACGATAAGTACAACCGTTTCAGAGAGAAGAGCGGCCAATGTGACGATCTGGCTTTAAGTCGATTCGATAACAAATGACGAAAACGGACAGATTTCTAAGGTTTTTACTACATATGAACACTTTTCACATTCTCCCGTGCAACTCGGCTGCTAGTCCTCCTTTCATGCAGAGTGTTAAGGTCCTAGCTCATGTCCAAGGCACCAAAGCCAGCTAAAAAGTCAATAATCCATACCTAAAACTTGAATTGTACTACTTCTTACTGGCTATTACATCAACTTTGAAGCTTCATCTGTGTTCTACTATGGTGCTTTTAGTGTTCCGCATACCGCAGCACGCGACATAGCTTTGCAGACGATAAGTACAACCGTTTCAGAGAGAAGAGCGGCCAATGTGACGATCTGGCTTTAAGTCGATTCGATAACAAATGACGAAAACGGACGGATTTCTCAGGTTTTTACTACATATGAACACTTGTAACATTCTCCCGTGCAACTCGGCTGCTAGTCCTCCTTTCATGCAGAATCTTAAGGTGCTAGCTCATGTCCAAGGCACCAAAGCCAGCTAAAAAGTCAATAATCGATACCTAAAACTTGAATTCCACTACTTCTTACTGGCTATTACATCAACTTAGAAGCTTCATCTGTGTTCTACTATGGTGCTTTTAGTGTCTCCACATACCGCAGCACGCGACATAGCTTTGCAGACGATAAGTACAAGCGTTTCAGAGAGAAGAGCGGCCAATGTGACGATCTGGCTTTAACTCGATTCGATAACAAATGACCAAAACGGACGGGTTTCTCGGGTTTTTACTACATATGAACACTTTTCACATTTTACCCTGCAACTCGGCTCCAAGTCCTCCTTTCATGCAGATTCTTAAGGTCCTAGCTCATGTCCAAGGCACCAAAACCAGCTAAAAAGTCAATAATCGATACCTAAAACTTGAATTGTACTACTTCTTACTGGCTATTACATCAACTTAGAAGCTTCATCTGCGTTCTACTATGGTGCTTTTAGTGTCTCAGCATACCGCAGCACGCGA
This sequence comes from Schistocerca gregaria, assembly GCF_023897955.1. Taxonomy (NCBI): domain Eukaryota; kingdom Metazoa; phylum Arthropoda; class Insecta; order Orthoptera; family Acrididae; genus Schistocerca; species Schistocerca gregaria. Next base: position 593,760,702 of record NC_064925.1, read on the forward strand.
CATAGCTTTGCAGACGATAAGTACAAGCGTTTCAGAGAGAAGAGCGGCCAATGTGACGATCTGGCTTTAAGTCGCTTCGATAACAAATGACGAAAACGGACGGATGTCTAAGGTTTTTACTACATATGAACACTTGTAACATTCTCCCGTGCAACTCGGCTGCTAGTCCTCCTTTCATGCAGAATATTAAGGTCCTAGCTCATGTCCAAGACACCAAAGCCAGCTAAAAAGTCAATAATCGATACCTAAAACTTGAATTGTACTACTTCTTACTGGCAATTACATCAACTTAGAAGCTTCATCTGTGTTCTACTATGGTGATTTTAGTGTCTCCGCATACCGCAGCACGCGACATAGCTTTGCAGACGATAAGTACAAGCGTTTCAGAGAGAAGAGCGGCCAATGTGACGATCTGGCTTTAAGTCGATTCTATAACAAATGACGAAAACGGAAGGATTTCTAAGGTTTTTACTACATATGAACACTTTTCACATTCTCCCGTGCATCGCGGCTGCTAGTCCTCCTTTCATGCAGAAATTTAAGGTCCTAGCTCATGTCCAAGACACCAAAGCCAGCTAAAAAGTCAATAATCGATACCTAAAACTTGAATTGTACTACTTCTTACTGGCAATTACATCAACTTAGAAGCTTCATCTGTGTTCTACTATGGTGCTTTTAGTGTCTCCACATGCCGCAGCACGCGACATAGCTTTGCAGACGATAAGTACAACCGTTTCTGAGGGAAGAGCGGCCAATGTGACGATCTGGCTTTAAGTCGATTCGATAACAAATGACGAAAACGGACTGATTTCTCAGGATTTTACTACATATGAACACTTGTAACATTCTCCCGTGCAACTCGGCTGCTAGTCCTCCTTTCATGCAGAATCTTAAGGTCCTAGCTCATGTCCAAGGCACCAAAGCCAGCTAAAAAGTCAATAATCGATACCTAAAACTTGAATTGGACTACTTCTTACTGGCTATTACATCAACTTAGAAGCTTCATCTGTGTTCTACTACGGTGCTTTTCCTGTTTCCGCCTACGGCAACACGCGACGCAGCTTTGCAGACGATAAGTACAACCGTTTCCGAGAGCACAGCGGGCAATGTGACGATCTGGCTTTAAGTCGATTCGATAACAAATGACGAAAACGGACGGATTTCTCAGGTTTTTACTACATATGAACACTTTTCACATTCTCCCCTGCAACTCGGCTTCCAGTCCTCCTTTCATGCAGAATCGTAAGGTCCTAGCTCATGTCCAAGGCACCAAAGCCAGCTAAAAAGTCAATAATCGATACCAAAACTTGAAATGGACTACTTCTTACTGGCTATTACATCAACTTAGAAGCTTCATCTGTGTTCTACTATGATGCTTTTCCTGTTTCCGCCTACGGCAACACGCGACAATGCTTTGCAGACGATAAGTACAAGCGTTTAGGAGAGAAGAGCGGCCAATGTGACGATCTGGCTTTAAGTCGCTTCGATAACAAATGACGAAAACGGACGGATTTCTAAGGTTTTTACTACATATGAACACTTGTAACATTCTCCCGTGCAACTCGGCTGCTAGTCCTCCTTTCATGCAGAATGTTAAGGTCCTAGCTCATGTCCAAGGCACCAAAGCCAGCTAAAAAGTCAATAATCGATACCTAAAACTTGAATTCTACTACTTCTTACTGGCTATTACATCAACTTAAAAGCTTCATCTGTGTTCTACTATGGTGATTTTAGTGTCTCCGCATACCGCAGCACGCGACATAGCTTTGCAGACGATAAGTACAAGCGTTTCAGAGAGAAGAGCGGCCAATGTGACGATCTGGCTTTATGTCGATTCGATAACAAATGACGAAAACGGAAGGATTTCTAAGGTTTTTACCACATATGAACACTTTTCACATTCTCCCGTGCAACGCGGCTGCTAGTCCTCCTTTCATGCAGAAATTTAAGGTCCTAGCTCATGTCCAAGGCACCAAAGCCAGCTAAAAAGTCAATAATCGATACCAAAAACTTGAATTGTACTACTTCTTACTGGCAATTACATCAACTTAGAAGCTTCATCTGTGTTCTACTATGGTGCTTTTAGTGTCTCCACATGCCGCAGCACGCGACATAGCTTTGCAGACGATAAGTACAACCGTTTCTGAGAGAAGAGCGGCCAATGTGACGATCTGGCTTTAAGTCGATTCGATAACAAATGACGAAAACGGACTGATTTCTCAGGATTTTACTACATATGAACACTTTTCACATTCTCCCGTGCAACTCGGCTGCTAGTCCTCCTTTCATGCAGAATCTTAAGGTCCTAGCTCATGTCCAAGGCACCAAAGCCAGCTAAAAAGTCAATAATCGATACCTAAAACTTGAATTGGATTACTTCTTACTGGCTATTACATCAACTTAGATGCTTCATCTGTGTTCTACTATGGTGATTTTAGTGTCTCCGCTTACCGAAGCACGCGACATAGCATTGCAGACGATAAGTACAACCGTTTCAGAGAGAAGAGCGGCCAATGTGACGATCTGGCTTTAAGTCGATTCCATAACAAATGACGAAAATGGACGGATTTCTAAGGTTTTTACTACATATGAACACTTTTCACATTCTCCCGTGCAACGCGGCAGCTGGTCCTCCTTTCATGCAGAATCGTAAGGTCCTAGCTCATGTCCAAGGCACCAAAGCCAGCTAAAAAGTCAATAATCGATACCTAAAACTTGAATTGGACTACTTCTTACTGGCTATTACATCAACTTAGAAGCTTCATCTGTGTTCTACTACGGTGCTTTTCCTGTTTCCGCCTACGGCAACACGCGAGATAGCTTTGCAGACGATAAGTACAACCGTTTCCGAGAGCACAGCGGGCAATGTGACGATCTGGCTTTAAGTCGATTCGATAACAAATGACGAAAACGGACGGATTTCTCAGGTTTTTACTACATATGAACACTTTTCACATTCTCCCCTGCAACTCGGCTGCCAGTCCTCCTTTCATGCAGAATCGTAAGGTCCTAGCTCATGTCCAAGGCACCAAAGCCAGCTAAAAAGTCAATAATCGATACCTAAAGCTTGAAATGGACTACTTCTCACTGGCTATTACATCAACTTAGAAGCTTCATCTGTGTTCTACTATGGTGATTTTAGTGTCTCCGCATACCGCAGCACGCGACATAGTTTTGCAGACGATAAGTACAACCGTTTCAGAGAGAAGAGCGGCCAATGTGGCTATCTGGCTTTAAGTCGATTCGATAACAAATGACGAAAACTGACGGATTTCTCAGGTTTTTAATACATATGAACACTTTTCACATTCTCCCGTGCAACTGGGCTGCTAGTCCTCCTTTTATGCAGAATCATAAAGTCCTAGCTCATGTCCAAGGCACCAAAGCCAGCTAAAAGGTCAATAATCGATACCTAAATCTTGAATTGGACTACTTCTTACTGGCTATTACATCAACTTAGAAGCATCCTCTGTGTTCTACTATGGTGCTTTTAGTGTCTCCGCATACCGCAGCACGCGACATAGCTCTGTAGACGATAAGTACAACCGTTTCAGAGAGAAGAGCGGCCAATGTGACGATCTGGCTTTAAGTCTATTCGATAACAAATGACGAAAACGGACGGATTTCTCGGGTTTTTACTACATATGAACACTTTTCACATTCTCCCGTGCAACTCGGCTGCTAGTCCTCCTTCATGCAAAATCTTAATTTCCTAGCTCGTGTGCAAGGCACCAAAGAAGGGTAAAAAGTCATTAACTGATACCTAAAACTTTAATTGTACTACTTCTTACTGGCTATTACATCAACATAGAAGCTTCATCTGTGTTCTACTATGGTGCTTTTAGTGTCTCCGCAAACCGCAGCACGCGACATAGCTTTGCAGACGATAAGTACAACTTTTTCAGAGAGAAGAGCGGCCAATGTGACGATCTGGCTTTAAGTCGATTCGATAACAAATGACGAAAGTGGACGGATTTCTCAGGTGTTTACTACATATGAACACTTTTCACATTCTCCCATGCAAATCGGCTGCTAGTCCTCCTTTCACGCAAAATGTTAAGGTCCTAGCTCGTGTCCAAGGCACCAAAGCCAGCTAAAAACTCAATAATCGATACCTAAAACTTGAATTGTACTACTTCTTCCTGGCTATTACGTCAACTTAGAAGCTTCATCTGTGTTCTACTCTGGTGATTTTAGTGTCTCCGCATACCGCAGCACGCGACATAGCTTTGCAGACGATAAGTACAAGCGTTTCAGAGAGAAGAGCGGCCAATGTGACGATCTGGCTTTATGTCGATTCGATAACAAATGACGAAAACGGACGAATTTCTCAGGTTTTTACTACATATGAACACTTTTCACATTCTCCCGTGCTACTCGGCTGCTAGTCCTCCTTTCATGCAGAATCGTAAGGTCCTAGCTCATGTCCAAGGCACCAAAGCCAGCTAAGAAGTCAATAATCGATACCTAAAACTTGAATTGTACTACTTCTTACTGGCTATTACATCAACTTAGAAGCATCATCCGTGTTCTACTATGGTGCTTTTAGTGTCTCCGCATACCGCAGCACGCGACATAGCTCTGTAGACGATAAGTACAAACGTTTCAGAGAGAAGAGCGGCCAATGTGACGATCTGGCTTTAAGTCGATTCGATAACAAATGACGAAAACGGACGGATTTCTCAGGTATTTTTTTACATATGAACACTTTTCACATTCTCCCGTGCAACTCGGCTGCTAGTCCTCCTTTTATGCAGAATCTTAAAGTCCTAGCTCATGTCCAAGGCACCAAAGCCAGCTAAAAAGTCAATAATCGATAACTAAATCTTGAATTGGACTACTTCTTACTGGCTATTACATCAACTTCGAAGCATCATCTGTGTTCTACTATGGTGCTTTTAGTGTCTCCGCATACCGCAGCACGCGACATAGCTCTGTAGACGATAAGTACAACCGTTTCAGAGAGAAGAGCGGCCAATGTGACGATCTGGCTTTAAGTCGATTCCATAACAAATGACGAAAACGGACGGATTTCTCGGGTTTTTACTACATATGAACACTTTTCACATTCTCCCGTGCAACTCGGCTGCTAGTCCTCCTTCATGCAAAATCTTAATTTCCTAGCTCGTGTCCAAGGCACCAAAGAAGGGTAAAAAGTCATTAACTGATAGCTAAACTTTAATTGTACTACTTCTTACTGGCTATTACATCAACTTAGAAGCTTCATCTGTGTTCTACTATGGTGCTTTTAGTGTCTCCGCATACCGCAGCACGCGACATAGCTTTGCAGACGATAAGTACAACTTTTTCAGAGAGAAGAGCGGCCATTGTGACGATCTGGCTTTAAGTCGATTCGATAACAAATGACGAAAGTGGACGGATTTCTCTGGTTTTTACTACATATGAACACTTTTCACATTCTCCCATGCAAATCGGCTGCTAGTCCTCCTTTCATGCAAAATGTTAAGGTCCTAGCTCGTGTCCAAGGCACCAAAGCCAGCTAAAAAGTCAATAATCGATACCTAAAACTTGAATTGTACTACTTCTTCCTGGCTATTACGTCAACTTAGAAGCTTCATCTGTGTTCTACTATGGTGCTTTTAGTGTCTCCACATACCGCAACACGCGACATAGCTTTGCAATCGATAAGTACAACCGTTTCAGAGAGAAGAGCTGCTAATGTGACGATCTGGCTTTAAGTCGATTCGATAACAAATGACGAAAACGGAAGAATTTCTCAGGTTTTTACTACATATGAACACTTTTCACATTCTCCCGTGCTACTCGGCTGCTAGTCCTCCTTTCATGCAGAATCGTAAGGTCCTAGCTCATGTCCAAGGCACCAAAGCTAGCTAAAAAGTCAATAATCGATACCTAAAACTTGAATTGTACTACTTCTTACTGGCTATTAAATCAGCTTAGAAGCCACATCTGTGTTCTACTATGGTGATTTTAGTGTCTCCGCATACCGCAGCACGCGACGTAGCTTTGTAGACGATAAGTACAACCTTTTCAGAGAGAAGAGCGACCAATGTGACGATCTGGCTTTAAGTCGATTCGATAACAAATGACGAAAACGGACGGATTTCTCAAGTATTTTTTTACATATGAACACTTTTCACATTCTCCCGTGCAACTCGGCTGCTAGTCCTCCTTTCATGCAGAATCTTAAGGCCGTAGCTCATGTCCAAGGCACCAAAGCCAGCTAAAAAGTCAATAATCGATACCTAAAACTTGAATTGTACTACTTCTTACTGGCTATTACATCAACTTAGAAGCTTCATGTGTGTTCTACTACGGTGGTTTTAGTTTTCCGCATACCGCAGCATGCGACATAGCTTTGCAGACGATAAATACAAGCGTTTCAGAGAGAAGAGTGGCCAAAGTGACGATCTGGCTTTAAGTCGATTCGATAACAAATGACGAAAACGGACGTATTTCTCAGGTTTTTACTACATATGAACACTTTTCACATTCTCCCGTGCTACTCGGCTACTAGTCCTCCTTTCATGCTGAATCTTAAGGTCCTAGCTCATGTCCAAGGCACCAAAGCTAGCTAAAAAGTCAATAATCGATACCCAAAACTTGAATTGTACTACTTCTTACTGGCTATTACATCAACTTAGAAGCTTCATCTGTGTTCTACTATGCTGCTTGTAGTGTCTCAGCATACCGCAGCATGCGACATAGCTTTTCAGACGTTAAGTACAAACGTTTCAGAGAGAAGAGCGACCAATGTGACGATCTGGCTTTAAGTCGATTCGATAACAAATGACGAAAACGGACGGATTTCTCAGGTATTTTTTTACATATGAACACTTTTCACATTCTCCCGTGCAACTCGGCTGCTAGTCCTCCTTTCATGCAGAATCTTAAGGTCCTAGCTCATGTCCAAGGCACCAAAGCCAGCTAAAAAGTCAATAATCGATACCTAAAACTTGAATTGGACTACTTCTTACTGGCTATTACATCAACTTAGAAGCTTCATCTGTGTTCTACTATGGTGCTTTTCCTGTTTCCGCCTACGGCAACACGCGACATAGCTTTGCAGACGATAAGTACAACCGTTTCCGAGAGCAGAGCGGCCAATGTGACGATCTGGCTTTAAGTCGATTCGATAACAAATGACGAAAACGGACGGATTTCTCAGGTTTTTACTACATATGAACACTTTTAACATTCTCCCGTGCAACTCGGCTGCTAGTCCTCCTTTCAAGCAGAATCTTAAGGTCCCAGCTAATGTCCAAGGCACCAAAGCGAGCTAAAAAGTCAATAATCGATACCTAAAACATGAATTGTACTACTTCTTACTGGCTATTACATCAACTTAAAAGCTTCATCTGTGTTCTACTATGGTGATTTTAGTGTCTCAGCATACCGCAGCACGCGACATAGCTTTGCAGACGATAAGTACAAGCGTTTCAGAGAGAAGAGCGGCCAATGTGACGATCTGGCTTTAAGTCGATTCGATAACAAATGACGAAAACGGACGGATTTCTCAGGTTTTTACTACATATGAACACTTTTCACATTCTCCCCTGCAACTCGGCTGCTAGTCCTCCTTTCATGCAGAATCTTAAGGTCCTAGCTCATGTCCAAGGCACCAAAGCCAGCTAAAAAGTCAATAATCGATACCTAAAACTTGAATTGTACTACTTCTTACTGGCTATTACATCAACTTAGAAGCTTGAACTGTGTTCTACTATGGTGAGTGCAGTGTCTCCGGATACCGCAGCACGCGACATAGCTTTGCAGACGATAAGTACAAGCGTTTCAGAGAGAAGAGCGGCCAATGTGACGATCTGGCTTTAAGTCGCTTCGATAACAAATGACGAAAATGGACGGATTTCTAAGGTTTTTACTACATATGAACACTTTTAACATTCTCCCGTGCAACTCGGCTGCTAGTCCTCCTTTCATGCAGAATGTTAAAGTCCTAGCTCATGCCCAAGGCACCAAAGCCAGCTAAAAAGTCAATAATCGATACCTAAAACTTGAATTCTACTACTTCTTACTGGCTATTACATCAACTTAAAGGCTTCATCTGTGTTCTACTATGGTGATTTTAGTGTCTCCGCATACCGCAGCACGCGACATAGCTTTGCAGACGATAAGTACAAGCGTTTCAGAGAGAAGAGCGTTCAATGTGACGATCTGGCTTTAAGTCGATTCGATAACAAATGACGAAAACGGACGGATTTCTCAGGTTTTTACTACATATGAACACTTTTAACATTCTCCCCTGCAACTCGGCTGCTAGTCCTCCTTTCATGCAGAATCTTAAGGTCCTAGCTCATGTCCAAGGCACCAAAGCCAGCTAAAAAGTCAATAATCGATACCTAAAACTTGAATTGGATTACTTCTTACTGGCTATTACATCAACTTAGATGCTTCATGTGTGTTCTACTATGGTAATTTTAGTGTCTCCACATACCGCAGCACGCGACATAGCTTTGCAGACGATAAGTACACCCGTTTCAGAGAGAAGAGCGGCCAATGTGACGATCTGGCTTTAAGTCGATTCGATAACAAATGACGAAAATGGACGGATTTCTAAGGTTTTTACTACATATGAACACTTTTCACATTCTCCCGTGCAACGCGGCAGCTAGTCCTCCTTTCATGAAGAATGTTAAGGTCCTAGCTCATGTCCAAGGCACCAAAGCCAGCTAAAAAGTCAATAATCGATACCTAAAACTTGAAATGGACTACTTCTTACTGGCTATTACATCAACTTAGAAGCTTCATCTGTGTTCTACTATGATGCTTTTCCTGTTTCCGCCTACGGCAACACGCGACATAGCTTTGCAGACGATAAGTACAAGCGTTTCCGAGAGCAGAACGGCCAATGTGACGATCTGGCTTTAAGTCGATTCGATAACAAATGACGAAAATGGACGGATTTCTCTGGTTTTTACTACATATGAGCATTTTTCACATTCTTCCCTGCAACTCGGCTGCTAGTCCTCCTTTCATGCAGAATCTTAAGGTCCTAGCTCATGTCCAAGGCACCAAAGCCAGCTAAAAAGTCAATAATCGATACCTAAAACTAGAATTGTACTACTTCTTACTGGCTATTACATCAACTTAGAAGCTTGAACTGTGTTCTACTATGGTGAGTGCAGTGTCTCCGGATACCGCAGCACGCGACATAGCTTTGCAGACGATAAGTACAAGCGTTTCGGAGAGAAGAGCGGCCAATGTGACGATCTGGCTTTAAGTCGATTCGATAACAAATGACGAAAATGGACGGATTTCTTAGGTTTTTACTACATATGAACACTTTTCACATTCTCCCGTGCAACTCGGCTGCTAGTCCTCCTTTCATGCAGAATGTTAAGGTCTTAGCTCATGTCCAAGGCAACAAAGCCAGCTAAAAAGTCAATAATCGATACCTAAAACATGAATTGTACTACTTCTTACTGGCTATTACATCAACTTAAAAGCTTCTTCTGTGTTCTACTATTTTGATTTTAGTGTCTCCGCATACCGCAGCACGCGACATAGCTTTGCAGACGATAAGTACAAGCGTTTCAGAGAGAAGAGCGGCCAATGTGACGATCTGGCTTTAAGTCGATTCGATAACAAATGACGAAAACGGAAGGATTTCTAAGGTTTTTACTACATATGAACACTTTTCACATTCTCCCGTGCAACGCGGCTGCTAGTCCTCCTTTCATGCAGAAATTTAAGGTCCTAGCTCATGTCCAAGGCAACAAAGCCAGCTAAAAAGTCAATAATCGATACCTAAAACTTGAATTGTACTACTTCTTACTGGCTATTACATCAACTTAGAAGCTTCATCTGTGTTCTACTATGGTGATTTTAGTGTCTCCACATACCGCAGCACGCGACATAGCTTTGCAGACGATAAGTACAACCGTTTCAGAGAGAAGAGCGGCCAATGTGACCATCTGGCTTTAAGTCGATTCGATAACAAATGACGAAAACGGACGGATTTCTCAGGTTTTTACTACATATGAACACATTTCACATTCTCCCGTGCAACGCGGCTGCTAGTCCAATTTTCATGCAAAATCGTAAGTTCCTAGGTCAGGTCCAAGCCACAAAAGTCGGCTAAAAAGTGATTAATCGACAACTAAAACTTGAATTGTACTATTTCTTACTGGCTATTACATCAACTTATTAGCTTCTTCTGTGTTCTACTATGGTGCTTTTAGTGTCTCCGCATAAATAGGGCAAGCGACATAGCTTTGCAGACGATAAGTACAACCGTTTCAGAGAGAAGAGCGGCCAATGTGACGATCTGGCTTTAAGTCGATTCGATAACAAATGACCAAAACGGACGGATTTCTCGGGTTTTTACTACATATGAACACTTTTCACATTCTCCCCTGCAACTCGGCTGCTAGTCCTCCTTTCATGCAGAATCTTAAGGTCCTAGCTCATGTCCAAGGCACCAAAGCCAGCTAAAAAGTCAATAATCGATACCTAAAACTTGAATTGGACTACTTCTTACTGGCTATTACATCAACTTAGAAGCTTCATCTGTGTTCTACTATGGTGCTTTTCCTGTTTCCGCCTACGGCAACACGCGACATAGCTTTGCAGACGATAAGTACAACCGTTTCCAAGAGCAGAGCGGCCAATGTGACGATCTGGCTTTAAGTCGATTCAATAACAAATGACGAAAACGGACGGATTTCTCAGGTTTTTACTACATATGAACACTTTTCACATTCTCCCGTGCTACTCGGCTGCTAGTCCTCCTTTCACGCAGAATCTTAAGGTCCTAGCTCATGTCCAAGGCACCAAAGCCAGCTAAAAAGTCAATAATCGATACCTAAACATGAATTGTACTACTTCTTACTGGCTCTTACATCAACTTAGAAGCTACATCTGTGTTCTACTATGGTGCTTTTAGTGTCTCCACATACCGCAGCACGCGACATTGCTTTGCAGACGATAAGTACAAGCGTTTCGGAGAGAAGAGCGGCCAATGTGACGATCTGGCTTTAAGTCGATTCGATAACAAATGACGAAAATGGACGGATTTCTTAGGTTTTTACTACATATGAACACTTTTCACATTCTCCCGTGCAACTCGGCTGCTAGTCCTCCTTTCATGCAGAATGTTAAGGTCTTAGCTCATGTCCAAGGCAACAAAGCCAGCTAAAAAGTCAATAATCGATACCTAAAACTTGAATTGTACTACTTCTTACTGGCTATTACATCAACTTAGAAGCTTCATCTGTGTTCTACTATGGTGATTTTAGTGTCTCCACATACCGCAGCACGCGACATAGCTTTGCAGACGATAAGTACAACCGTTTCAGAGAGAAGAGCGGCCAATGTGACCATCTGGCTTTAAGTCGATTCGATAACAAATGACGAAAACGGACGGATTTCTCGGGTTTTTACTACATATGAACACATTTCACATTCTCCCGTGCAACGCGGCTGCTAGTCCAATTTTCATGCAAAATCGTAAGTACCTAGGTCAGGTCCAAGCCACAAAAGTCGGCTAAAAAGTGATTAATCGACAACTAAAACTTGAATTGTACTACTTCTTACTGGCTATTACATCAACTTATTAGCTTCTTCTGTGTTCTACTATGGTGCTTTTAGTGTCTCCGCATACATAGGGCAAGCGACATAGCTTTGCAGACGATAAGTACAACCGTTTCAGAGAGAAGAGCGGCCAATGTGACGATCTGGCTTTAAGTCGATTCGATAACAAATGACCAAAACGGACGGATTTCTCGGTTTTTTACTACATATGAACACTTTTCACATTCTCCCCTGCAACTCGGCTGCTAGTCCTCCTTTCATGCAGAATCTTAAGGTCCTAGCTCATGTCCAAGGCACCAAAGCCAGCTAAAAAGTCAACAATCGATACCTAAAACTTGAATTGGACTACTTCTTACTGGCTATTACATCAACTTAGAAGCTTCATCTGTGTTCTACTATGGTGCTTTTCCTGTTTCCGCCTACGGCAACACGCGACATAGCTTTGCAGACGATAAGTACAACCGTTTCCGAGAGCAGAGCGGCCAATGTGACGATCTGGCTTTAAGTCGATTCGATAACAAATGACGAAAACGGACGGATTTCTCAGGTTTTTACTACATATGAACACTTTTCACATTCTCCCCTGCAACTCGGCTGCTAGTCCTCCTTTCATGCAGAATCTTAAGGTCCTAGCTCATTTCCAAGGCACCAAAGCCAGCTAAAAAGTCAATAATCGATACCTAAAACTTGAATTGTACTACTTCTTACTGGCTATTACATCAACTTAGAAGCTTGAACTGTGTTCTACTATGGTGAGTGCAGTGTCTCCGGATACCGCAGCACGCGACATAGCTTTGCAGACGATAAGTACAAGCGTTTCAGAGAGAAGAGCGGCCAATGTGACGATCTGGCTTTAAGTCGATTCGATAACAAATGACGAAAACGGACGGATTTCTCAGGTTTTTACTACATATGAACACTTTTCACATTCTCCCGTGCTACTCGGCTGCTAGTCCTCCTTTCATGCAGAATCTTAAGGTCCTAGCTCATGTCCAAGGCACCAAAGCCAGCTAAAAAGTCAATAATCGATACCTAAACATGAATTGTACTACTTCTTACTGGCTCTTACATCAACTTAAAAGCTTCATCTGTGTTCTACTATGGTGATTTTAGTGTCTCCACATACCGCAGCACGCGACATAGCTTTGCAGACGATAAGTACAAGCGTTTCAGAGAGAAGAGCGGCCAATGTGACGATCTGGCTCTAAGTCGATTCGATAACAAATGACGAAAACGGAAGGATTTCTAAGGTTTTTACTACATATGAACACTTTTCACATTCTCCCGTGCAACGCGGCTGCTAGTCCTCCTTTCATGCAGAAATTTAAGGTCCTAGCTCATGTCCAAGGCAACAAAGCCAGCTAAAAAGTCAATAATCGATACCTAACACTTGAATTGTACTACTTCTTACTGGCTATTACATCAACTTAGAAGCTTCATCTGTGTTCTACTATGGTGATTTTAGTGTCTCCACATACCGCAGCACGCGACATAGCTTTGCAGACGATAAGTACAACCGTTTCAGAGAGAAGAGCGGCCAATGTGACCATCTGGCTTTAAGTCGATTCGATAACAAATGACGAAAACGGACGGATTTCTCAGGTTTTTACTACATATGAACACATTTCACATTCTCCCGTGCAACGCGGCTGCTAGTCCTCTTTTCATGCAAAATCGTAAGTTCCTAGGTCAGGTCCAAGCCACAAAATTCGGCTAAAAAGTGAATAATCGACAACTAAAACTTGAATTGTACTACTTCTTACTGGCTATTACATCAACTTATTAGCTTCTTCTGTGTTCTACTATGGTGCTTTTAGTGTCTCCGCATACTTAGGGCAAGCGACATAGCTTTGCAGACGATAAGTACAACCGTTTCAGAGAGAAGAGCGGCCAATGTGACGATCTGTCTTTAAGTCGATTCGATAACAAATGACCAAAACGGACGGATTTCTCGGGTTTTTACTACATATGAACACTTTTCACATTCTCCCCTGCAACTCGGCTGCTAGTCCTCCTTTCATGCAGAATCTTAGGGTCCTAGCTCATGTCCAAGGCACCAAAGCCAGCTAAAAAGTCAATAATCGATACCTAAAACTTGAATTGGACTACTTCTTACTGGCTATTACATCAACTTAGAAGCTTCATCTGTGTTCTACTATGGTGCTTTTCCTGTTTCCGCCTACGGCAACACGAGACATAGCTTTGCAGACGATAAGTACAACCGTTTCCGAGAGAAGAGCGGCCAATGTGACGATCTGGCTTTAAGTCGATTCGATAACAAATGACGAAAATGGACGGATTTCTAAGGTTTTTACTACATATGAACACTTTTTACATTCTCCCGTGCAACTCGGCTGCTAGTCCTCCTTTCATGCAGAATGTTAAGGTCCTAGCTCATGTCCAAGGCACCAAAGCCAGCTAAAAAGTCAATAATCGATACCTAAAACATAAATTGTACTACTTCTTACTGGCTATTACATCATCTTAAAAGCTTCATCTGTGTTCTACTATGGTGATTTTAGTGTCTCAGCATACCGCAGCACGCGACATAGCTTTGCAGACGATAAGTACAAGCGTTTCAGAGAGAAGAGCGGCCAATGTGACGATCTGGCTTTAAGTCGATTCGATAACAAATGACGAAAACGGACGGATTTCTCAGGTTTTTACTACATATGAACACTTTTCACATTCTCCAGTGCTACTCGGCTGCTAGTCCTCCTTTCATGCAGAATCTTAAGGTCCTAGCTCATGTCCAAGGCACCAAAGCCAGCTAAAAAGTCAATAATCGATACTTAAACATGAATTGTACTACTTCTTACTGGCTCTTACATCAACTTAAAAGCTTCATCTGTGTTCTACTATGGTGATTTTAGTGTCTCCACATACCGCAGCACGCGACATAGCTTTGCAGACGATAAGTACAAGCGTTTCAGAGAGAAGAGCGGCCAATGTGACGATCTGGCTTTAAGTCGATTCGATAACAAATGACGAAAACGGAAGGATTTCTAAGGTTTTTACTACATATGAACACTTTTCACATTCTCCCGTGCAACGCGGCTGCTAGTCCTCCTTTCATGCAGAAATTTAAGGTCCTAGCTCATGTCCAAGGCAACAAAGCCAGCTAAAAAGTCAATAATCGATACCTAACACTTGAATTGTACTACTTCTTACTGGCTATTACATCAACTTAGAAGCTTCATCTGTGTTCTACTATGGTGATTTTAGTGTCTCCACATACCGCAGCACGCGACATAGCTTTGCAGACGATAAGTACAACCGTTTCAGAGAGAAGAGCGGCCAATGTGACCATCTGGCTTTAAGTCGATTCGATAACAAATGACGAAAACGGACGGATTTCTCAGGTTTTTACTACATATGAACACATTTCACATTCTCCCGTGCAACGCGGCTGCTAGTCCTCTTTTCATGCAAAATCGTAAGTTCCTAGGTCAGGTCCAAGCCACAAAATTCGGCTAAAAAGTGAATAATCGACAACTAAAACTTGAATTGTACTACTTCTTACTGGCTATTACATCAACTTATTAGCTTCTTCTGTGTTCTACTATGATGCTTTTAGTGTCTCCGCATACTTAGGGCAAGCGACATAGCTTTGCAGACGATAAGTACAACCGTTTCAGAGAGAAGAGCGGCCAATGTGACGATCTGTCTTTAAGTCGATTCGATAACAAATGACCAAAACGGACGGATTTCTCGGGTTTTTACTACATATGAACACTTTTCACATTCTCCCCTGCAACTCGGCTGCTAGTCCTCCTTTCATGCAGAATCTTAGGGTCCTAGCTCATGTCCAAGGCACCAAAGCCAGCTAAAAAGTCAATAATCGATACCTAAAACTTGAATTGGACTACTTCTTACTGGCTATTACATCAACTTAGAAGCTTCATCTGTGTTCTACTATGGTGCTTTTCCTGTTTCCGCCTACGGCAACACGAGACATAGCTTTGCAGACGATAAGTACAACCGTTTCCGAGAGCAGAGCGGCCAATGTGACGATCTGGCTTTAAGTCGATTCGATAACAAATGACGAAAACGGACGGATTTCTCAGGTTTTTACTACATATGAACACTTTTCACATTCTCCCCTGCAACTCGGCTGCTAGTCCTCCTTTCATGCAGAATCTTAAGGTCCTAGCTCATGTCCAAGGCACCAAAGCCAGCTAAAAAGTCAATAATCGATACCTAAAACTTGAATTGTACTACTTCTTACTGGCTATTACATCAACTTAGAAGCTTGAACTGTGTTCTACTATGGTGAGTGCAGTGTCTCCGGATACCGCAGCACGCGACATAGCTTTGCAGACGATAAGTACAAGCGTTTCAGAGAGAAGAGCGGCCAATGTGACGATCTGGCTTTAAGTCGATTCGATAACAAATGACGAAAACGGACGGATTTCTCAGGTCTTTACTACATATGAACACTTTTCACATTCTCCCGTGCTACTCGGCTGCTAGTCCTCCTTTCATGCAGAATCTTAAGGTCCTAGCTCATGTCCAAGGCACCAAAGCCAGCTAAAAAGTCAATAATCAATACCTAAAACATGAATTGTACTACTTCTTACTGGCTCTTACATCAACTTAAAAGCTTTATCTGTGTTCTACTATGGTGATTTTAGTGTCTCCGCATACCGCAGCACGCGACATTGCTTTGCAGACGATAAGCACAAGCGTTTCAGAGAGAAGAGCGGCCAATGTGACGATCTGGCTTTAAGTCGATTCGATAACAAATGACGAAAACGGACGGATTTCTAAGGTTTTTACTACATATGAACACTTTTAACATTCTCCCGTGCAACTCGGCTGCTAGGCCTCCTTTCATGCAGAATCTTAAGGACCCAGCTAATGTCCAAGGCACCAAAGCGAGCTAAAAAGTCAATAATCGATACCTAAAACATGAATTGTACTACTTCTTACTGGCTATTACATCAACTTAAAAGCTTCATCTGTGTTCTACTATGGTGATTTTAGTGTCTCAGAATACCGCAGCACGCGACATAGCTTTGCAGACGATAAGTACAAGCGTTTCAGAGAGAAGAGCGGCCAATGTGACGATCTGGCTTTAAGTCGATTCGATAACAAATGACGAAAACGGAAGGATTTCTCAGGTTTTTACTACATATGAACACTTTTCACATTCTCCCCTGCAACTCGGCTGCTAGTCCTCCTTTCATGCAGAATCTTAAGGTCCTAGCTCATGTCCAAGGCACCAAAGCCAGCTAAAAAGTCAATAATCGATACTTAAAACTTGAATTTTACTACTTCTTACTGGCTATTACATCAACTTAGAAGCTTGAACTGTGTTCTACTATGGTGAGTGCAGTGTCTCCGGATACCGCAGCACGCGACATTGCTTTGCAGACGATAAGTACAAGCGTTTCAGAGAGAAGAGCGGCCAATGTGACGATCTGGCTTTAAGTCGCTTCGGTAACAAATGACGAAAACGGACGGATTTCTAAGGTTTTTACTACATATGAACACTTTTAACATTCTCCCGTGCAACTCGGCTGCTAGTCCTCCTTTCATGCAGAATGTTAAGGTCCTAGCTCATGTCCAAGGCACCAAAGCCAGCTAAAAAGTCAATAATCGATACCTAAAACTTGAATTCTACTACTTCTTACTGGCTATTACATCAACTTAAAGGCTTCATCTGTGTTCTACTATGGTGATTTTAGTGTCTCCGCATACCGCAGCACGCGACATAGCTTTGCAGACGATAAGTACAAGCGTTTCAGAGAGAAGAGCGTTCAATGTGACGATCTGGCTTTAAGTCGATTCGATAACAAATGACGAAAACGGACGGATTTCTCAGGTTTTTACTACATATGAACACTTTTCACATTCTCCCCTGCAACTCGGCTGCTAGTCCTCCTTTCATGCAGAATCTTAAGGTCCTAGCTCATGTCCAAGGCACCAAAGCCAGCTAAAAAGTCAATAATCGATACCTATAACTTGAATTGGATTACTTCTTACTGGCTATTACATCAACTTAGATGCTTCATGTGTGTTCTACTATGGTAATTTTAGTGTCTCCACATACCGCAGCACGCGACATAGCTTTGCAGACGATAAGTACACCCGTTTCAGAAAGAAGAGCGGCCAATTTGACGATCTGGCTTTAAGTCGATTCGATATCAAATGACGAAAATGGACGGATTTCTAAGGTTTTTACTACATATGAACACTTTTCACATTCTCCCCTGCAACTCGGCTGCTAGTCCTCCTTTCATGCAGAATCTTAAGGTCCTAGCTCATGTCCAAGGCACCAAAGCCAGCTAAAAAGTCAATAATCGATACCTAAAACTTGAATTGTACTACTTCTTACTGGCTATTACATCAACTTAGAAGCTTGAACTGTGTTCTACTATGGTGAGTGCAGTGTCTCCGGATACCGCAGCACGCGACATAGCTTTGCAGACGATAAGTACAAGCGTTTCGGAGAGAAGAGCGGCCAATGTGACGATCTGGCTCTAAGTCGATTCGATAACAAATGACGAAAATGGACGGATTTCTAAGGTTTTTACTACATATGAACACTTTTCACATTCTCCCGTGCAACTCGGCTCCTAGTCCTCCTTTCATGCAGAATGTTAAGGTCCTAGCTCATGTCCAAGGCAACAAAGCCAGCTAAAAAGTCAATAATCGATACCTAAAACTTGTGTTGTACTACTTCTTACTGGCTATTACATCAACTTAGAAGCTTCATCTATGTTCTACTATGGTGCTTTTAGTGTCTCCACATACCGCAGCACGCGACATAGCTTTGCAGACGATAAGTACAAGCGTTTCAGAGAGAAGAGCGGCCAATGTGTCGATCTGGCTTTAAGTCGATTCGATAACAAATGACGAAAACGGACGGATTTCTAAGGTTTTTACTACATATGAACACTTTTAACATTCTCCCGTGCAACTCGGCTGCTAGTCCTCCTTTCATGCAGAATCTTAAGGTCCTAGCTCATGTCCAAGGCACCAAAGCCAGCTGAAAAGTCAATAATCGATACCTAAAACATGAATTGTACTACTTCTTACTGGCTATTACATCAATTTAAAAGCTTCATCTGTGTTCTACTATGGTGATTTTAGTGTCTCAGCATACCGCAGCACGCGACATAGTTTTGCAGACGATAAGTACAAGCGTTTCAGAGAGAAGAGCGGCCAATGTGACGATCTGGCTTTAAGTCGATTCGATAACAAATGACGAAAACGGACGAATTTCTCAGGTTTTTACTACATATGAACACTTTTCACATTCTCCCCTGCAACTCGGCTGCTAGTCCTCCTTTCATGCAGAATCTTAAGGTCCTAGCTCATGTCCAAGGAACCAAAGCCAGCTAAAAAGTCAATAATCGATACCTAAAACTTGAATTGGACTACTTCTTACTGGCTATTACATCAACTTAGAAGCTTTATCTGTGTTCTACTCTGGTGCTTTTCCTGTTTCCGCCTACGGCAACACGCGACATAGCTTTGCAGACGATAAGTACAAGCGTTTCCGAGAGCAGAACGGCCAATGTGACGATCTGGCTTTAAGTCGATTCGATAACAAATGACGAAAACGGACGGATTTCTCAGGTTTTTACTACATATGAACACTTTTCACATTCTCCCTTGCAACTCGGCTGCTAGTCCTCCTTTCATGCAGAATCTTAAGGTCCTAGCTCATGTCCAAGGCACCAAAGCCAGCTAAAAAGTCAATAATCGATACCTTAAACTTGAATTGTACTACTTCTTACTGGCTATTACATCAACTTAGAAGCTTGAACTGTGTTCTACTATGGTGAGTGCAGTGTCTCCGGATACCGCAGCACGCGACATAGCTTTGCAGACGATAAGTACAAGCGTTTCGGAGAGAAGAGCGGCCAATGTGACGATCTGGCTCTAAGTCGATTCGATAACAAATGACGAAAATGGACGGATTTCTAAGGTTTTTACTACATATGAACACTTTTCACATTCTCCCGTGCAACTCGGCTCCTAGTCCTCCTTTCATGCAGAATGTTAAGGTCCTAGCTCATGTCCAAGGCAACAAAGCCAGCTAAAAAGTCAATAATCGATACCTAAAACTTGTATTGTACTACTTCTTACTGGCTATTACATCAACTTAGAAGGTTCATCTATGTTCTACTATGGTGCTTTTAGTGTCTCCACATACCGCAGCACGCGACATAGCTTTGCAGACGATAAGTACAAGCGTTTCAGAGAGAAGAGCGGCCAATGTGACGATCTGGCTTTAAGTCGATTCGATAACAAATGACGAAAACGGACGAATTTCTCAGGTTTTTACTACATATGAACACTTTTCACATTCTCCCCTGCAACTCGGCTGCTAGTCCTCTTTTCATGCAGAATCTTAAGGTCCTAGCTCATTTCCAAGGAACAAAGCCAGCTAAAAAGTCAATAATCGATACCTAAAACTTGAATTGGACTACTTCTTACTGGCTATTACATCAACTTAGAAGCTTCATCTGTGTTCTACTCTGGTGCTTTTCCTGTTTCCGCCTACGGCAACACGCGACATAGCTTTGCAGACGATAAGTACAACCGTTTCAGAGAGAAGAGCGGCCAATGTGACCATCTGGCTTTAAGTCGATTCGATAACAAATGACGAAAACGGACGGATTTCTCAGGTTTTTACTACATATGAACACTTTTCACATTCTCCCCTGCAACTCGGCTGCTAGTCCTCCTTTCATGCAGAATCGTAAGGTCCAAGCTCATGTCCAAGGCACCAAAGCAAGCTAAAAAGTCAATAATCGATACCTAAAACTTGAATTGGATTACTTCTTACTGGCTATTACATCAACTTAGATGCTTCATGTGTGTTCTACTATGGTAATTTTAGTGTCTCCACATACCGCAGCACGCGACATAGCTTTGCAGACGATAAGTACACCCGTTTCAGGGAGAAGAGCGGCCAATTTGACGATCTGGCTTTAAATCGATTCGATAACAAATGACGAAAACGGACGGATTTCTCAGGTTTTTACTACATATGAACACTTTTCACATTCTCCCTTGCAACTCGGCTGCTAGTCCTCCTTTCATGCAGAATCTCATGTCCAAGGCACCAAGGCCAGCTAAAAAGTCAATAATCGATA
The DNA here is from genome assembly GCF_023897955.1 of Schistocerca gregaria. Taxonomy (NCBI): domain Eukaryota; kingdom Metazoa; phylum Arthropoda; class Insecta; order Orthoptera; family Acrididae; genus Schistocerca; species Schistocerca gregaria. The sequence goes on from NC_064925.1 coordinate 593,781,347, forward strand.
CCTAAAACTTGAATTCTAGTACTTCTTACTGGCTATTACTTCAACTTAGAAGATTCATCTGTGTTCTACTATGGTGATTTTAGTGTCTCCGCATACCGCAGCACGCAACATAGTTTTGCAGACGATAAGTACAACCGTTTCAGAGAGAAGAGCGGCCAATGTGAGGATCTGGCTTTAAGTCGATTCGATAACAAATGACGAAAACTGACGGATTTCTCAGGTTTTTAATACATATGAACACTTTTCACATTCTCCCGTGCAACTGCGCCGCTAGTCCTCCTTTTATGCAGAACCTTAAAGTCCTAGCTCATGTCCAAGGCACCAAAGCCCTCTAAAAAGTCAATAATCGATACCTAAATCTTGAATTGGACTACTTCTTACTGGCTATTACATCAACTTAGAAGCATCATCTGTGTTCTACTATGGTGCTTTTAGTGTCTCCGCATACCGCAGCACGCGACATAGCTCTGTAGACGATAAGTACAACCGTTTCAGAGAGAAGAGCGGCCAATGTGACTATCTGGCTTTAAGTCGATTCGATAACAAATGACGAAAACGGACGGATTTCTCAGGTTTTTACTACATATGAACACTTTTCACATTCTCCCGTGCTACTCGGCTGCTAGTCCTCCTTTCATGCTGAATCTTAAGGTCCTAGCTCATGTCCAAGGCACCAAAGCTAGCTAAAAAGTCAATAATCGATACCTAAAACTTGAATTGTACTACTTCTTACTGGCTATTACATCAACTTAGAAGCTTCATCTGTGTTCTACTATGCTGCTTGTAGTGTCTCAGCATACCGCAGCATGCGACATAGCTTTGCAGACGATAAGTACAAACGTTTCAGAGAGAAGAGCGACCAATGTGGCGATCTAGCTTTAAGTCGATTCGATAACAAATGACGAAAACGGACGGATTTCTCAGGTATTATTTTACATATGAACACTTTTCACATTCTCCCGAACAACTCGGCTGCTAGTCCTCCTTTCACGCAGAATCTTAAGGTCCTAGCTCATGTCCAAGGCACCAAAGCCAGCTAAAAAGTCAATAATCGATACCTAAAACTTGAATTGTACTTCTTCTTACTGGCTATTACATCAACTTAGATGCTTCATCTGTGTTCTGCTATGGTCATTTTAGTGTCTCCGCATACCGCAGCAAGCGACATAGCTTTGCAGACGATAAGTACAACCGTTTCAGAGAGAAGAGCGGCCAATGTGACGATCTGGCTTTAAGTCGATTCGATAAAAAAGAAGAAAACGGACGGATTTCTCAGGTTTTTACTACATATGAACACTTTTCACATTCTCCCGTGCAACTCGGCTGCTAGTCCTCCTTTCATGCAGAATCATAAGGTCCTAGCTCATGTCCAAGGCACCAAAGCCAGCTAAATAGTCAATAATCGATACCTAAAACTTGAATTGTACTACTTCTTCCTGGCTATTACATCAACTTAGAAGCTTTATCTGTGTTCTACTACGGTGATTTAAGTTTCTCCGCATACCGCAGCACGCGACATAGTTTTAAAGACGATAAGTACAACCGTTTCAGAGAGAAGAGCGGCCAATGTGACGATCTGGCTTTAAGCCGATTCGATAACAAATGACGAAAACGGACGGATTTCTCAGGTTTTTACTACATATGAACACTTTTCACATTCACCCGTGCAACTCGGCTGATAGTCCTCCTTCATGCAAAATCTTAATTTCCTAGCTCGTGTCCAAGGCACCAAAGAAGGGTAAAAGTCATTAACCGATACCTAAAACTTTAATTGTACTACTTCTTACTGGCTATTACATCAACTTAGAAGCTTCATCTGTGTTCTACTATGGTGATTTTAGTGAGTCCGCATACCGCAGCACGCGACATAGCTTTGCAGACGATAAGTACAAGCGTTTCGGAGAGAAGAGCGGCCAATGTGACTATCTGTCTTTAAGTCGATTCGATAACAAATGACGAAAACGGACGGATTTCTCAGGTTTTTATTACATATGAACACTTTTCACATTCTCCCGTGCAACTCGGCTGCTAGTCCTCCTTTCATGCAGAATCTTAAGGTCCTAGCTCATGTCCAAGGAACCAAAGCCAGCTAAAAAGTCAATAATCGATACCTAAAACTTGAATTGGACTACTTCTTACTGGCTATTACATCAACTTAGAAGCTTGGTCTGTGTTCTACTATGGTTATTTTAGTGTCTCCGCAGACCGCAGCACGCGACATAGCTTTGCAGACGATAAGTACAAGCGTTTCGGAGAGAAGAGCGGCCAATGTGACTATCTGGCTTTAAGTCGATTCGATAACAAATGACGAAAACGGACGGATTTCTCAGGTTTTTACTACATATGAACACTTTTCACATTCTCTCGTGCAACTCGGCTGCTAGTCCTCCTTTCATGCAGAATCTTAAGGTCCTAGCTCATGTCCAAGGCACCAAAGCCAGCTAAAAAGTCAATAATCGATACCTAAAACTTGAATTGTACTATTTCTTACTGGCTATTACATCAACTTACAAGGTTCAACTGTGTTCTACTATGGTGCTTTTAGTGTCTCCACATACCGCAGTACGCGACATAGCTTTGCAGACGATAAGTACAACCGTTTCAGAGAGAAGAGCGGCCAATGTGACGATCTGGCTTTAAGTCGATTCGATAACAAATGACGAAAACGGACGGATTTCTCACGTTTTTACTACATATGAACACTTTTCACATTCTCCCGTGCAACTCGGCTGCTATTCCTCCTTTCATGCAGAATCGTAAGATCCTAGCTCATGTCCAAGGCACCAAAGCCAGCTAAAAAGTCAATAATCGATACCTAAAACTTGAATTGTACTACTTCTTACTGGCTATTACATTAACTTAGAAGCTTGAACTGTGTTCTACTATGGTGAGTGCAGTGTCTCCGGATACCGCAGCACGCGACATAGCTTTGCAGACGATAAGTACAAGCGTTTCAGAGAGAAGAGCGGCCAATGTGACGATCTGGCTTTAAGTCGATTCGATAACAAATGACGAAAACGGACGGATTTCTCAGGTTTTTATTACATATGAACACTTTTCACATTCTCCCGTGCAACTCGGCTGCTAGTCCTCCTTTCATGCAGAATCTTAAGGTCCTAGCTCATGTCCAAGGCACCAAAGCCAACTAAAAAGTCAATAATCGATACCTAAAACTTGAATTGTACTATTTCTTACTGGCTATTACATCAACTTAGAAGGTTCATCTGTGTTCTACTATGGTGATTTTAGTGTCTCCACATACCGCAGTACGCGACATAGCTTTGCAGACGATAAGTACAACCGTTTCAGAGAGAAGAGCGGCCAATGTGATGATCTGGCTTTAAGTCGATTCGATAACAAATGACGAAAACGGACGGATTTCTCAGGTTTTTATTACATATGAACACTTTTCACATTCTCCTGTGTAACTCGGCTGCTAGTCCTCCTTTCAAGCTGAATCTTAAGGTCCTAGCTCATGTCCAAGGCACCAAAGCCAGCTAAAAAGTCAATAATCGATACCGAAAACTTGAATTGGATTACTTCTTACTGGCTATTACATCAACTTAGATGCTTCATCTGTTTCCTACTATGGTGATTTTAGTGTCTCCGCATACCGCAGCTGGCGACATAGCTTTGCAGACGATAAATACAAGCGTTTCAGAGAGAAGAGCGGCCAATGTGACGATCTGGCTTTAAGTCGATTCGATAACAAATGACGAAAACGGACGAATTTCTCAGGTTTTTACTACATATGAACACTTTTCACATTCTCCCGTGCTACTCGGCTGCTAGTCCTCCTTTCATGCAGAGTCTTAAGGTCCTAGCTCATGTCCAAGGCATCAAAGCTAGCTAAAAAGTCAATAATCGATACCTAAAACTTGAATGGTACTACTTCTTACTGGCTATTACATCAACTTAGAAGCTTCATCTGTGTTCTACTATGGTGATTTTAGTGTCTCCGCATACCGCAGCACGCGACATTGCTTTGTAGACGATAAGTACAACCATTTCAGAGAGAAGAGCGGCCAATGTGACGATCTGGCTTTAAGTCGATTCGATAACAAATGACGAAAACGGACGGATTTCTCAGGTTTTTACTACATATGAACACTTTTCACATTCTCCCTTGCAACTCGGCTGCTAGTCCTCCTTTCGTGCAGAATCTTAAGGTCATTGCTCATGTCCAAGGCACCAAAGCCAGCTAAAATGTCAATAATCGATACCTAAAACTTGAATTCTACTACTTCTTACTGGCTATTACATCAACTTAGAAGCTTCATCTGTGTTCTACTATGGTGCTTTTAGTGTGTCCACATACCGCAGCACGCGACATAGCTTTGCAGACGATAAGTACAACCGTTTCAGAGAGAAGAGCGGCCAATGTGACGATCTGGCTTAAAGTCGATTCGATAACAAATTACGAAAACGGACGGATTTCTAAGGTTTTTACTACATATGAACACTTTTCACATTCTCCCGTGCAACTCGGCTGCTAGTAATCCTTTCATGCAGAATGTTAAGGTCCTAGCTCATGTCCAAGGCACCAAAGCCAGCTAAAAAGTCAATAATCGATACCTAAGACTTGAATTGTACTACTTCTTACTGGCTATTACATTAACTTAGAAGCTTAAGCTGTGTTCTACTATGGTGCTTTTAGTGTCTCCGCATACCGCAGCACGCGACATAGCTTAGTAGACGATAAGTACAACCGTTTCCGAGAGCAGAGCGGCCAATGTGACGATCTGGCTTTAAGTCGATTCGATAACAAATGACGAAAACGGACGGATTTCTCAGGTTTTTATTACATATGAACACTTTTCACATTCTCCCGTGCAACACGGCTGCTAGTCTTCCTTTCATGCAGAATCGTAAGGTCCTAGCTCATGTCCAAGTCACCAAAGCCAGCTAAAAAGTCAAAAATCGATACCTAAAACTTGAATTGTACTACTTCTTACTGGCTATTACATTAACTTAGAAGCTTCATCTGTGTTCTACTATGGTGCTTTTAGTGTCTCCGCGTACCGCAGCACGCGACATAGCTTAGTAGACGATAAGTACAACCGTTTCCGAGAGCAGAGCGGCAAATGTGACGATCTGGCTTTAAGTCGATTCGATAACAAATGACGCAAACGGACGGATTTCTCAGGTTTTTATTACATATGAACACTTTTCACATTCTCCCGTGCAACTCGGCTGCTAGTCCTCCTTTCATGCTAAATCTTAAGGTCCTAGCTCATGTCCAAGGCACCAAAGCCAGCTAAAAAGTCAATAATCGATACCTAAAACTTGAATTGGATTACTTCTTACTGGCTATTACATCAACTTAGAAGCTTCATCTGTTTCCTACTATGGTGATTTTAGTGTCTCCGCATACCGCAGCTCGCGACATAGCTTTGCAGACGATAAATACAAGCGTTTCAGAGAGAAGAGCGGCCAATGTGACGATCTGGCATTAAGTCGATTCGATAACAAATGACGAAAACGGACGAATTTCTCAGGATTTTACTACATATGAACACTTTTCACATTCTCCCATGCTATTCGGCTGCTAGTCCTCCTTTCATGCTGAATCTTAAGGTCCTAGCTCACGTCCAAGGCACCAAAGCTAGCTAAAAAGTCAATAATCGATACCTAAAACTTGAATTGTACTACTTCTTACTGGCTATTACATCAAATTAGAAGCTTCATCTGTGTTCTACTATGCTGCTTGTAGTGTCTCAGCATACCGCAGCATGCGACATAGCTTTGCAGACGATAAGTACAACCGTTTCAGAGAGAAGAGCGACCAATGTGACGATCTGGCTTTAAGTCGATTCGATAACAAATGACGAAAACGGACGGATATCTCAGGTATTTTTTTACATATGAACACTTTTCACATTCTCCCGTGCAACTCGGCTGCTAGTCCTCCTTACATGCAGAATCTTAAGGTCCTAGCTCATGTCGAAGGCACCAAAGCCAGCTAAAAAGTCAATAATCGATACCTAAAACTTGAATTGTACTACTTCTTACTGGCTATTACATCAACTTAGAAGCTTCATCTGTGTTCTACTATGGTGCTTTTAGTGTCTCCACATACCGAAGCACGTGACATAGCTTTGTAGATGATAAGTGCAACCGTTTCAGAGAGAAGAGCGGCCAATGTGACGATCTGACTTTAAGTCGATTCGATAACAAATGACGAAAACGGACGGATTTCTCAGGTTTTTATTACATATGAACACTTTTCACATTCTCCCGTGCAACTCGGCTGCTAGTCCTCCTTTCATGCAGAATCTTAAGGTCCTAGCTCATGTCCAAGGCATCAAAGCCAGCTAAAAAGTCAATAACGATACCTAAAACTTTAATTGTACTACTTCTTACTGGCTATTACATCAACTTAGAAGCTTCATCTGTGTTCTACTATGGTGCTTTTATTGTGTCCACGTACCACAGCACGCGACATAGCTTTGCAGACGATAAGTACAACTTTTTCAGAGAGAAGAGCGGCCAATGTGACGATCTGGCTTTAAGTCGATTCGATAACAAATGACGAAAACGGACGGATTTCTCAGGTTTTTACTACATATGAACACTTTTCACATTCTCCCGCGTAACTCGACTGCTAGTCCTCCTTTCATGTAGAATCTTAAGGTCCTAGCTCATGTCCAAGGCACCAAAGCCAGCTAAAAAGTCAATAATCGATACCTAAAACTTGAATTGGATTACTTCTTACTGGCTATTACATCAACTTAGATGCTTCATCTGTGTTCTACTATGGTAATTTTAGTGTCTCCACATACCGCAGCACGCGACATAGCTTTGCAGACGATAAGTACAACCGTTTCAGAGAGAATAGCGGCCAATGTGACGATCTGGCTTTAAGTCGATTCGATAACAAATGACGAAAACGGATGGATTTCTAAGGTTTTTACTACATATGAACACTTTTCACATTCTCCCGTGCAACTCGGCTGCTAGTCCTCCTTTCATGCAGAATCATGAGGTCCTAGCCCATGTCCAAGGCACCAAAGCTAGCTAAAAAGTCAATAATCCATACCTAAAACTTGAATTGTACTACTTCTTACTGGCTATTACATCAACTTAGAAGCTTCATCTGTGTTCTACTATGGTGCTTTTAGTGTCTCCGCATACCGCAGCACGTGACATAGCTTTGCAATCGATAAGTACAACCGTTTCAGAGAGAAGAGCGGCTAATTTGACGATCTGGCTTTAAGTCGATTCGATAACAAATGACGAAAACGGACGGAGTTCTCAGGTTTTTACTACATATGAACACTTTTCACATTCTCCCGTGCAACTCGGCTGCTAGTCCTCCTTTAATGCAGAATCTTAAGGTCCTAGCTCAAGTCCAAGGCACCAGAGCCAGCTAAAAAGTCAATAATCGATACCTAAAACTTGAATTCTACTACTTCTTACTGGCTATTACATCAACTTAGAAGCTTCATCTGTGTTCTACTATGGTGCTTTTAGTGTCTCCACATATTGCAGCACGCGACATGGCTTTGCAGACGATAAGTACAACCGTTTCAGAGAGAAGAGCGGCCAATATGACGATCTGGCTTTAAGTCGATTCGATAACAAATGACGAAAACGGACGGATTTCTAAGGTTTTTACTACATATGAACACTTTTCACATTCTCCCGTGCAACTCGGCTGCTAGTCCTCCTTTTATGCAGAATCTTAAGCCCCTAGCTCATGTCCAAGGCACCAAAGCCAGCTAAAAAGTCAATAATCGATACCTAAAACTTGAATTGTACTACTTCTTACTGGCTATTACATCAATGTAGAAGCTTCATCTGTGTTCTACTATGGTGCTTTTAGTGCCTCCGCATACCGCAGCACGCGACATAGCTTTGCAGACGATAAGTACAAGCGTTTCAGAGAGAAGAGCGGCCAATGTGACGATCTTGCTTTAAGTAGATTCGATAACAAATGACGAAAACGGACGGATTTTTCAGGTTCTTACTACATATGAACACTTTTCACATTCTCCCGTGCAACTCGGCTGCTAGTCCTCCTTTCATGCAGAATCATAAGGTCCTAGCTCATGTCCAAGGCACCAAAGTTAGCTAAAAAGTCAATAATCGATAACTAAAACTTGAATTGGACTACTTCTCACTGGCTATTACATCAACTTATAAGCTTCATCTGTGTTCTACTATGGTGCTTTTAGTATCTCCGCATACCGCAGCACGCGACATAGCTTTGCAATCGATAAGTACAGCCGTTTCAGAGAGAAGAGCGGCCAATGTGACGATCTGGCTTTAAGTCGATTCGATAACAAATGACGAAAACGGACGAATTTCTTAGGTTTTTACTACATATGAAAACTTTTCACATCCTCCCGTGCAATTCGGCTGCTAGTCCTCCTTTCATGCAGAATCTTAAGGTCCTAGCTCATGTCCAAGGCACCAAAGCCAGCTAAAAAGTCAATAATCGATACCTAAAACTTGAATTGTACTACTTCTTACTGGCTATTACATCAACTTAGAAGCTTGAACTGTGTTCTACTATGGTGAGTGCAGTGTCTCCGGATACCGCAGCACGCGACATAGCTTTGCAGACGATAAGTACAAGCGTTTCAGAGAGAAGAGCGGCCAATGTGACGATCTGGCTTTAAGTCGATTCGATAACAAATGACGAAAACGGACGGATTTCTCAGGTCTTTACTACATATGAACACTTTTCACATTCTCCCGTGCTACTCGGCTGCTAGTCCTCCTTTCATGCAGAATCTTAAGGTCCTAGCTCATGTCCAAGGCACCAAAGCCAGCTAAAAAGTCAATAATCGATACCTAAAACATGAATTGTACTACTTCTTACTGGCTCTTACATCAACTTAAAAGCTTTATCTGTGTTCTACTATGGTGATTTTAGTGTCTCCGCATACCGCAGCACGCGACATAGCTTTGCAGACGATAAGTACAAGCGTTTCAGAGAGAAGAGCGTTCAATGTGACGATCTGGCTTTAAGTCGATTCGATAACAAATGACGAAAACGGATGGATTTCTAAGGTTTTTACTACATATGAACACTTTTCACATTCTCCCGTGCAACTCGGCTGCTAGTCCTCCTTTCATGCAGAATCATGAGGTCCTAGCCCATGTCCAAGGCACCAAAGCTAGCTAAAAAGTCAATAATCCATACCTAAAACTTGAATTGTACTACTTCTTACTGGCTATTACATCAACTTAGAAGCTTCATCTGTGTTCTACTATGGTGCTTTTAGTGTCTCCGCATACCGCAGCACGTGACATAGCTTTGCAATCGATAAGTACAACCGTTTCAGAGAGAAGAGCGGCTAATTTGACGATCTGGCTTTAAGTCGATTCGATAACAAATGACGAAAACGGACGGAGTTCTCAGGTTTTTACTACATATGAACACTTTTCACATTCTCCCGTGCAACTCGGCTGCTAGTCCTCCTTTAATGCAGAATCTTAAGGTCCTAGCTCAAGTCCAAGGCACCAGAGCCAGCTAAAAAGTCAATAATCGATACCTAAAACTTGAATTCTACTACTTCTTACTGGCTATTACATCAACTTAGAAGCTTCATCTGTGTTCTACTATGGAGCTTTTAGTGTCTCCACATATTGCAGCACGCGACATGGCTTTGCAGACGATAAGTACAACCGTTTCAGAGAGAAGAGCGGCCAATATGACGATCTGGCTTTAAGTCGATTCGATAACAAATGACGAAAACGGATGGATTTCTCAGGTTTTTACTATATATGAACACTTTTCACATTCTCCCGTGCAACTCGGCTGCTAGTCCTCCTTCATGCAGCATCTTAAGTTCCTACATCGTGTCCAAGGCACCAAAGACGGGTAAAAAGTCAATAACCGATACCTAAAACTTTAATTGTACTACTTCTTACTGGCTATTACATCAACTTAGAAGCTTCATCTGTGTTCTACTATGGTGCTTTTAGTGTCTCTGCATATCGCAGCACGCGACATAGCTTTGTAGACTATAAGTACAACCGTTTCAGAGAGAAGAGCGGCCAATGTGACGATCTTGCTTTAAGTAGATTCGATAACAAATGACGAAAACGGACGGATTTTTCAGGTTCTTACTACATATGAACACTTTTCACATTCTCCCGTGCAACTCGGCTGCTAGTCCTCCTTTCATGCAGAATCATAAGGTCCTAGCTCATGTCCAAGGCACCAAAGTTAGCTAAAAAGTCAATAATCGATAACTAAAACTTGAATTGGACTACTTCTCACTGGCTATTACATCAACTTATAAGCTTCATCTGTGTTCTACTATGGTGCTTTTAGTATCTCCGCATACCGCAGCACGCGACATAGCTTTGCAATCGATAAGTACAGCCGTTTCAGAGAGAAGAGCGGCCAATGTGACGATCTGGCTTTAAGTCGATTCGATAACAAATGACGAAAACGGACGAATTTCTTAGGTTTTTACTACATATGAAAACTTTTCACATCCTCCCGTGCAATTCGGCTGCTAGTCCTCCTTTCATGCAGAATCTTAAGGTCCTAGCTCATGTCCAAGGCACCAAAGCCAGCTAAAAAGTCAATAATCGATACCTAAAACTTGAATTGTACTACTTCTTACTGGCTATTACATCAACTTAGAAGCTTGAACTGTGTTCTACTATGGTGAGTGCAGTGTCTCCGGATACCGCAGCACGCGACATAGCTTTGCAGACGATAAGTACAAGCGTTTCAGAGAGAAGAGCGGCCAATGTGACGATCTGGCTTTAAGTCGATTCGATAACAAATGACGAAAACGGACGGATTTCTCAGGTCTTTACTACATATTAACACTTTTCACATTCTCCCGTGCTACTCGGCTGCTAGTCCTCCTTTCATGCAGAATCTTAAGGTCCTAGCTCATGTCCAAGGCACCAAAGCCAGCTAAAAAGTCAATAATCGATACCTAAAACATGAATTGTACTACTTCTTACTGGCTCTTACATCAACTTAAAAGCTTTATCTGTGTTCTACTATGGTGATTTTAGTGTCTCCGCATACCGCAGCACGCGACATTGCTTTGCAGACGATAAGCACAAGCGTTTCAGAGAGAAGAGCGGCCAATGTGACGATCTGGCTTTAAGTCGATTCGATAACAAATGACGAAAACGGACGGATTTCTAAGGTTTTTACTACATATGAACACTTTTAACATTCTCCCGTGCAACTCGGCTGCTAGTCCTCCTTTCATGCAGAATGTTAAGGTCCTAGCTCATGTCCAAGGCACCAAAGCCAGCTAAAAAGTCAATAATCGATACCTAAAACTTGAATTCTACTACTTCTTACTGGCTATTACATCAACTTAAAGGCTTCATCTGTGTTCTACTATGGTGATTTTAGTGTCTCCGCATACCGCAGCACGCGACATAGCTTTGCAGACGATAAGTACAAGCGTTTCAGAGAGAAGAGCGTTCAATGTGACGATCTGGCTTTAAGTCGATTCGATAACAAATGACGAAAACGGACGGATTTCTCAGGTTTTTACTACATATGAACACTTTTCACATTCTCCCCTGCAACTCGGCTGCTAGTCCTCCTTTCATGCAGAATCTTAAGGTCCTAGCTCATGTCCAAGGCACCAAAGCCAGCTAAAAAGTCAATAATCGATACCTAAAACTTGAATTGGATTACTTCTTACTGGCTATTACATCAACTTAGATGCTTCATGTGTGTTCTACTATGGTAATTTTAGTGTCTCCACATACCGCAGCACGCGACATAGCTTTGCAGACGATAAGTACACCCGTTTCAGAAAGAAGAGCGGCCAATTTGACGATCTGGCTTTAAGTCGATTCGATATCAAATGACGAAAATGGACGGATTTCTAAGGTTTTTACTACATATGAACACTTTTCACATTCTCCCCTGCAACTCGGCTGCTAGTCCTCCTTTCATGCAGAATCTTAAGGTCCTAGCTCATGTCCAAGGCACCAAAGCCAGCTAAAAAGTCAATAATCGATACCTAAAACTTGAATTGTACTACTTCTTACTGGCTATTACATCAACTTAGAAGCTTGAACTGTGTTCTACTATGGTGAGTGCAGTGTCTCCGGATACCGCAGCACGCGACATAGCTTTGCAGACGATAAGTACAAGCGTTTCGGAGAGAAGAGCGGCCAATGTGACGATCTGGCTCTAAGTCGATTCGATAACAAATGACGAAAATGGACGGATTTCTAAGGTTTTTACTACATATGAACACTTTTCACATTCTCCCGTGCAACTCGGCTCCTAGTCCTCCTTTCATGCAGAATGTTAAGGTCCTAGCTCATGTCCAAGGCAACAAAGCCAGCTAAAAAGTCAATAATCGATACCTAAAACTTGTGTTGTACTACTTCTTACTGGCTATTACATCAACTTAGAAGCTTCATCTATGTTCTACTATGGTGCTTTTAGTGTCTCCACATACCGCAGCACGCGACATAGCTTTGCAGACGATAAGTACAAGCGTTTCAGAGAGAAGAGCGGCCAATGTGTCGATCTGGCTTTAAGTCGATTCGATAACAAATGACGAAAACGGACGGATTTCTAAGGTTTTTACTACATATGAACACTTTTAACATTCTCCCGTGCAACTCGGCTGCTAGTCCTCCTTTCATGCAGAATCTTAAGGTCCTAGCTCATGTCCAAGGCACCAAAGCCAGCTAAAAAGTCAATAATCGATACCTAAAACATGAATTGTACTACTTCTTACTGGCTATTACATCAATTTAAAAGCTTCATCTGTGTTCTACTATGGTGATTTTAGTGTCTCAGCATACCGCAGCACGCGACATAGTTTTGCAGACGATAAGTACAAGCGTTTCAGAGAGAAGAGCGGCCAATGTGACGATCTGGCTTTAAGTCGATTCGATAACAAATGACGAAAACGGACGAATTTCTCAGGTTTTTACTACATATGAACACTTTTCACATTCTCCCCTGCAACTCGGCTGCTAGTCCTCCTTTCATGCAGAATCTTAAGGTCCTAGCTCATGTCCAAGGAACCAAAGCCAGCTAAAAAGTCAATAATCGATACCTAAAACTTGAATTGGACTACTTCTTACTGGCTATTACATCAACTTAGAAGCTTTATCTGTGTTCTACTCTGGTGCTTTTCCTGTTTCCGCCTACGGCAACACGCGACATAGCTTTGCAGACGATAAGTACAAGCGTTTCCGAGAGCAGAACGGCCAATGTGACGATCTGGCTTTAAGTCGATTCGATAACAAATGACGAAAACGGACGGATTTCTCAGGTTTTTACTACATATGAACACTTTTCACATTCTCCCTTGCAACTCGGCTGCTAGTCCTCCTTTCATGCAGAATCTTAAGGTCCTAGCTCATGTCCAAGGCACCAAAGCCAGCTAAAAAGTCAATAATCGATACCTTAAACTTGAATTGTACTACTTCTTACTGGCTATTACATCAACTTAGAAGCTTGAACTGTGTTCTACTATGGTGAGTGCAGTGTCTCCGGATACCGCAGCACGCGACATAGCTTTGCAGACGATAAGTACAAGCGTTTCGGAGAGAAGAGCGGCCAATGTGACGATCTGGCTCTAAGTCGATTCGATAACAAATGACGAAAATGGACGGATTTCTAAGGTTTTTACTACATATGAACACTTTTCACATTCTCCCGTGCAACTCGGCTCCTAGTCCTCCTTTCATGCAGAATGTTAAGGTCCTAGCTCATGTCCAAGGCAACAAAGCCAGCTAAAAAGTCAATAATCGATACCTAAAACTTTTATTGTACTACTTCTTACTGGCTATTACATCAACTTAGAAGGTTCATCTATGTTCTACTATGGTGCTTTTAGTGTCTCCACATACCGCAGCACGCGACATAGCTTTGCAGACGATAAGTACAAGCGTTTCAGAGAGAAGAGCGGCCAATGTGACGATCTGGCTTTAAGTCGATTCGATAACAAATGACGAAAACGGACGAATTTCTCAGGTTTTTACTACATATGAACACTTTTCACATTCTCCCCTGCAACTCGGCTGCTAGTCCTCTTTTCATGCAGAATCTTAAGGTCCTAGCTCATGTCCAAGGAACAAAGCCAGCTAAAAAGTCAATAATCGATACCTAAAACTTGAATTGGACTACTTCTTACTGGCTATTACATCAACTTAGAAGCTTCATCTGTGTTCTACTCTGGTGCTTTTCCTGTTTCCGCCTACGGCAACACGCGACATCGCTTTGCAGACGATAAGTACAACCGTTTCAGAGAGAAGAGCGGCCAATGTGACCATCTGGCTTTAAGTCGATTCGATAACAAATGACGAAAACGGACGGATTTCTCAGGTTTTTACTACATATGAACACTTTTCACATTCTCCCCTGCAACTCGGCTGCTAGTCCTCCTTTCATGCAGAATCGTAAGGTCCAAGCTCATGTCCAAGGCACCAAAGCAAGCTAAAAAGTCAATAATCGATACCTAAAACTTGAATTGGATTACTTCTTACTGGCTATTACATCAACTTAGATGCTTCATGTGTGTTCTACTATGGTAATTTTAGTGTCTCCACATACCGCAGCACGCGACATAGCTTTGCAGACGATAAGTACACCCGTTTCAGGGAGAAGAGCGGCCAATTTGACGATCTGGCTTTAAATCGATTCGATAACAAATGACGAAAACGGACGGATTTCTCAGGTTTTTACTACATATGAACACTTTTCACATTCTCCCGTGCAACTCGGCTGCTAGTCCTCCTTTCATGCACAATCTTAAGGTCCTAGCTCATGTCCAAGGCACCAAAGCCAGCTAAAAAGTCAATAATCGATACCTAAAACTTGAATTGTACTACTTCTTACTGGCTATTACATCAGCGTAGAAGGTTCATCTGTGTTCTACTATGGTGCTTTTAGTGTCTATACATACCGCAGTAAGCGACATAGCTTTGCAGACGATAAGTGCAACCGTTTCAGAGAGAAGAGCGGCCAATGAGACGATCTGGCTTTAAGTCGATTCGATAACAAATGACGAAAACGGACGGATTTCTCAGGTTTTTACTACATATGAACACTTTTCACATTCTCCCTTGCAACTCGGCTGCTAGTCCTCCTTTCATGCAGAATCTCATGTCCAAGGCACCAAAGCCAGCTAAAAAGTCAATAATCGATACCTAAAACTTGAATTCTAGTACTTCTTACTGGCTATTACTTCAACTTAGAAGATTCATCTGTGTTCTACTATGGTGATTTTAGTGTCTCCGCATACCGCAGCACGCAACATAGTTTTGCAGACGATAAGTACAACCGTTTCAGGGAGAAGAGCGGCCAATGTGAGGATCTGGCTTTAAGTCGATTCGATAACAAATGACGAAAACTGACGGATTTCTCAGGTTTTTAATACATATGAACACTTTTCACATTCTCCCGTGCAACTGCGCCGCTAGTCCTCCTTTTATGCAGAACCTTAAAGTCCTAGCTCATGTCCAAGGCACCAAAGCCCTCTAAAAAGTCAATAATCGATACCTAAATCTTGAATTGGACTACTTCTTACTGGCTATTACATCAACTTAGAAGCATCATCTGTGTTCTACTATGGTGCTTTTAGTGTCTCCGCATACCGCAGCACGCGACATAGCTCTGTAGACGATAAGTACAACCGTTTCAGAGAGAAGAGCGGCCAATGTGACTATCTGGCTTTAAGTCGATTCGATAACAAATGACGAAAACGGACGGATTTCTCAGGTTTTTACTACATATGAACACTTTTCACATTCTCCCGTGCTACTCGGCTGCTAGTCCTCCTTTCATGCTGAATCTTAAGGTCCTAGCTCATGTCCAAGGCACCAAAGCTAGCTAAAAAGTCAATAATCGATACCTAAAACTTGAATTGTACTACTTCTTACTGGCTATTACATCAACTTAGAAGCTTCATCTGTGTTCTACTATGCTGCTTGTAGTGTCTCAGCATACCGCAGCATGCGACATAGCTTTGCAGACGATAAGTACAAACGTTTCAGAGAGAAGAGCGACCAATGTGACGATCTAGCTTTAAGTCGATTCGATAACAAATGACGAAAACGGACGGATTTCTCAGGTATTATTTTACATATGAACACTTTTCACATTCTCCCGAACAACTCGGCTGCTAGTCCTCCTTTCACGCAGAATCTTAAGGTCCTAGCTCATGTCCAAGGCACCAAAGCCAGCTAAAAAGTCAATAATCGATACCTAAAACTTGAATTGTACTACTTCTTACTGGCTATTACATCAACTTAGATGCTTCATCTGTGTTCTGCTATGGTCATTTTAGTGTCTCCGCATACCGCAGCAAGCGACATAGCTTTGCAGACGATAAGTACAACCGTTTCAGAGAGAAGAGCGGCCAATGTGACGATCTGGCTTTAAGTCGATTCGATAAAAAAGAAGAAAACGGACGGATTTCTCAGGTTTTTACTACATATGAACACTTTTCACATTCTCCCGTGCAACTCGGCTGCTAGTCCTCCTTTCATGCAGAATCATAAGGTCCTAGCTCATGTCCAAGGCACCAAAGCCAGCTAAATAGTCAATAATCGATACCTAAAACTTGAATTGTACTACTTCTTCCTGGCTATTACATCAACTTAGAAGCTTTATCTGTGTTCTACTACGGTGATTTAAGTTTCTCCGCATACCGCAGCACGCGACATAGTTTTAAAGACGATAAGTACAACCGTTTCAGAGAGAAGAGCGGCCAATGTGACGATCTGGCTTTAAGCCGATTCGATAACAAATGACGAAAACGGACGGATTTCTCAGGTTTTTACTACATATGAACACTTTTCACATTCACCCGTGCAACTCGGCTGATAGTCCTCCTTCATGCAAAATCTTAATTTCCTAGCTCGTGTCCAAGGCACCAAAGAAGGGTAAAAGTCATTAACCGATACCTAAAACTTTAATTGTACTACTTCTTACTGGCTATTACATCAACTTAGAAGCTTCATCTGTGTTCTACTATGGTGATTTTAGTGAGTCCGCATACCGCAGCACGCGACATAGCTTTGCAGACGATAAGTACAAGCGTTTCGGAGAGAAGAGCGGCCAATGTGACTATCTGTCTTTAAGTCGATTCGATAACAAATGACGAAAACGGACGGATTTCTCAGGTTTTTATTACATATGAACACTTTTCACATTCTCCCGTGCAACTCGGCTGCTAGTCCTCCTTTCATGCAGAATCTTAAGGTCCTAGCTCATGTCCAAGGAACCAAAGCCAGCTAAAAAGTCAATAATCGATACCTAAAACTTGAATTGGACTACTTCTTACTGGCTATTACATCAACTTAGAAGCTTGGTCTGTGTTCTACTATGGTTATTTTAGTGTCTCCGCAGACCGCAGCACGCGACATAGCTTTGCAGACGATAAGTACAAGCGTTTCGGAGAGAAGAGCGGCCAATGTGACTATCTGGCTTTAAGTCGATTCGATAACAAATGACGAAAACTGACGGATTTCTCAGGTTTTTACTACATATGAACACTTTTCACATTCTCTCGTGCAACTCGGCTGCTAGTCCTCCTTTCATGCAGAATCTTAAGGTCCTAGCTCATGTCCAAGGCACCAAAGCCAGCTAAAAAGTCAATAATCGATACCTAAAACTTGAATTGTACTACTTCTTACTGGCTATTACATCAACTTAGATGCTTCATCTGTGTTCTGCTATGGTCATTTTAGTGTCTCCGCATACCGCAGCAAGCGACATAGCTTTGCAGACGATAAGTACAACCGTTTCAGAGAGAAGAGCGGCCAATGTGACGATCTGGCTTTAAGTCGATTCGATAAAAAAGAAGAAAACGGACGGATTTCTCAGGTTTTTACTACATATGAACACTTTTCACATTCTCCCGTGCAACTCGGCTGCTAGTCCTCCTTTCATGCAGAATCATAAGGTCCTAGCTCATGTCCAAGGCACCAAAGCCAGCTAAATAGTCAATAATCGATACCTAAAACTTGAATTGTACTACTTCTTCCTGGCTATTACATCAACTTAGAAGCTTTATCTGTGTTCTACTACGGTGATTTAAGTTTCTCCGCATACCGCAGCACGCGACATAGTTTTAAAGACGATAAGTACAACCGTTTCAGAGAGAAGAGCGGCCAATGTGACGATCTGGCTTTAAGCCGATTCGATAACAAATGACGAAAACGGACGGATTTCTCAGGTTTTTACTACATATGAACACTTTTCACATTCACCCGTGCAACTCGGCTGATAGTCCTCCTTCATGCAAAATCTTAATTTCCTAGCTCGTGTCCAAGGCACCAAAGAAGGGTAAAAGTCATTAACCGATACCTAAAACTTTAATTGTACTACTTCTTACTGGCTATTACATCAACTTAGAAGCTTCATCTGTGTTCTACTATGGTGATTTTAGTGAGTCCGCATACCGCAGCACGCGACATAGCTTTGCAGACGATAAGTACAAGCGTTTCGGAGAGAAGAGCGGCCAATGTGACTATCTGTCTTTAAGTCGATTCGATAACAAACGACGAAAACGGACGGATTTCTCAGGTTTTTATTACATATGAACACTTTTCACATTCTCCCGTGCAACTCGGCTGCTAGTCCTCCTTTCATGCAGAATCTTAAGGTCCTAGCTCATGTCCAAGGAACCAAAGCCAGCTAAAAAGTCAATAATCGATACCTAAAACTTGAATTGGACTACTTCTTACTGGCTATTACATCAACTTAGAAGCTTGGTCTGTGTTCTACTATGGTTATTTTAGTGTCTCCGCAGACCGCAGCACGCGACATAGCTTTGCAGACGATAAGTACAAGCGTTTCGGAGAGAAGAGCGGCCAATGTGACTATCTGGCTTTAAGTCGATTCGATAACAAATGACGAAAACGGACGGATTTCTCAGGTTTTTACTACATATGAACACTTTTCACATTCTCTCGTGCAACTCGGCTGCTAGTCCTCCTTTCATGCAGAATCTTAAGGTCCTAGCTCATGTCCAAGGCACCAAAGCCAGCTAAAAAGTCAATAATCGATACCTAAAACTTGAATTGTACTACTTCTTACTGGCTATTACATCAACTTAGAAGTTTCATCTGTGTTCTACTATGGTGCTTTTAGTGTCTCTGCATACCGCAGCATTCGACATAGCTTTGCAGACGATAAGTACAACCGTTTCAGGGAGAAGAGCGGCCAATGTGACGATCTGGCTTTAAGTCGATTCGATAACAAATGACGAAAACGGACGGATTTCTCAGGTTTTTACTACATATGAACACTTTTCACATTCTCTCGTGCAACTCGGCTGCTAGTCCTCCTTTCATGCAGAATCTTAAGGTCCTAGCTCATGTCCAAGGCACCAAAGCCAGCTAAAAAGTCAATAATCGATACCTAAAACTTGAATTGTACTATTTCTTACTGGCTATTACATCAACTTAGAAGGTTCAACTGTGTTCTACTATGGTGCTTTTAGTGTCTCCACATACCGCAGTACGCGACATAGCTTTGCAGACGATAAGTACAACCGTTTCAGAGAGAAGAGCGGCCAATGTGACGATCTGGCTTTAAGTCGATTCGATAACAAATGACGAAAACGGACGGATTTCTCACGTTTTTACTACATATGAACACTTTTCACATTCTCCCGTGCAACTCGGCTGCTATTCCTCCTTTCATGCAGAATCGTAAGGTCCTAGCTCATGTCCAAGGCACCAAAGCCAGCTAAAAAGTCAATAATCGATACCTAAAACTTGAATTGTACTACTTCTTACTGGCTATTACATTAACTTAGAAGCTTGAACTGTGTTCTACTATGGTGAGTGCAGTGTCTCCGGATACCGCAGCACGTGACATAGCTTTGCAGACGATAAGTACAAGCGTTTCAGAGAGAAGAGCGGCCAATGTGACGATCTGGCTTTAAATCGATTCGATAACAAATGACGAAAACGGACGGATTTCTCAGGTTTTTATTACATATGAACACTTTTCACATTCTCCCGTGCAACTCGGCTGCTAGTCCTCCTTTCATGCAGAATCTTAAGGTCCTAGCTCATGTCCAAGGCACCAAAGCCAACTAAAAAGTCAATAATCGATACCTAAAACTTGAATTGTACTATTTCTTACTGGCTATTACATCAACTTAGAAGGTTCATCTGTGTTCTACTATGGTGATTTTAGTGTCTCCACATACCGCAGTACGCGACATAGCTTTGCAGACGATAAGTACAACCGTTTCAGAGAGAAGAGCGGCCAATGTGATGATCTGGCTTTAAGTCGATTCGATAACAAATGACGAAAACGGACGGATTTCTCAGGTTTTTATTACATATGAACACTTTTCACATTCTCCTGTGTAACTCGGCTGCTAGTCCTCCTTTCAAGCTGAATCTTAAGGTCCTAGCTCATGTCCAAGGCACCAAAGCCAGCTAAAAAGTCAATAATCGATACCGAAAACTTGAATTGGATTACTTCTTACTGGCTATTACATCAACTTAGATGCTTCATCTGTTTCCTACTATGGTGATTTTAGTGTCTCCGCATACCGCAGCTGGCGACATAGATTTGCAGACGATAAATACAAGCGTTTCAGAGAGAAGAGCGGCCAATGTGACGATCTGGCTTTAAGTCGATTCGATAACAAATGACGAAAACGGACGAATTTCTCAGGTTTTTACTACATATGAACACTTTTCACATTCTCCCGTGCTACTCGGCTGCTAGTCCTCCTTTCATGCAGAGTCTTAAGGTCCTAGCTCATGCCCAAGGCATCAAAGCTAGCTAAAAAGTCAATAATCGATACCTAAAACTTGAATGGTACTACTTCTTACTGGCTATTACATCAACTTAGAAGCTTCATCTGTGTTCTACTATGGTGATTTTAGTGTCTCCGCATACCGCAGCACGCGACATTGCTTTGTAGACGATAAGTACAACCATTTCAGAGAGAAGAGCGGCCAATGTGACGATCTGGCTTTAAGTCGATTCGATAACAAATGACGAAAACGGACGGATTTCTCAGGTTTTTACTACATATGAACACTTTTCACATTCTCCCTTGCAACTCGGCTGCTAGTCCTCCTTTCGTGCAGAATCTTAAGGTCATTGCTCATGTCCAAGGCACCAAAGCCAGCTAAAATGTCAATAATCGATACCTAAAACTTGAATTCTACTACTTCTTACTGGCTATTACATCAACTTAGAAGCTTCATCTGTGTTCTACTATGGTGCTTTTAGTGTGTCCACATACCGCAGCACGCGACATAGCTTTGCAGACGATAAGTACAACCGTTTCAGAGAGAAGAGCGGCCAATGTGACGATCTGGCTTAAAGTCGATTCGATAACAAATTACGAAAACGGACGGATTTCTAAGGTTTTTACTACATATGAACACTTTTCACATTCTCCCGTGCAACTCGGCTGCTAGTAATCCTTTCATGCAGAATGTTAAGGTCCTAGCTCATGTCCAAGGCACCAAAGCCAGCTAAAAAGTCAATAATCGATACCTAAGACTTGAATTGTACTACTTCTTACTGGCTATTACATTAACTTAGAAGCTTAAGCTGTGTTCTACTATGGTGCTTTTAGTGTCTCCGCATACCGCAGCACGCGACATAGCTTAGTAGACGATAAGTACAACCGTTTCCGAGAGCAGAGCGGCCAATGTGACGATCTGGCTTTAAGTCGATTCGATAACAAATGACGAAAACGGACGGATTTCTCAGGTTTTTATTACATATGAACACTTTTCACATTCTCCCGTGCAACACGGCTGCTAGTCTTCCTTTCATGCAGAATCGTAAGGTCCTAGCTCATGTCCAAGTCACCAAAGCCAGCTAAAAAGTCAAAAATCGATACCTAAAACTTGAATTGTACTACTTCTTACTGGCTATTACATTAACTTAGAAGCTTCATCTGTGTTCTACTATGGTGCTTTTAGTGTCTCCGCATACCGCAGCACGCGACATAGCTTAGTAGACGATAAGTACAACCGTTTCCGAGAGCAGAGCGGCCAATGTGACGATCTGGCTTTAAGTCGATTCGATAACAAATGACGCAAACGGACGGATTTCTCAGGTTTTTATTACATATGAACACTTTTCACATTCTCCCGTGCAACTCGGCTGCTAGTCCTCCTTTCATGCTAAATCTTAAGGTCCTAGCTCATGTCCAAGGCACCAAAGCCAGCTAAAAAGTCAATAATCGATACCTAAAACTTGAATTGGATTACTTCTTACTGGCTATTACATCAACTTAGAAGCTTCATCTGTTTCCTACTATGGTGATTTTAGTGTCTCCGCATACCGCAGCTCGCGACATAGCTTTGCAGACGATAAATACAAGCGTTTCAGAGAGAAGAGCGGCCAATGTGACGATCTGGCATTAAGTCGATTCGATAACAAATGACGAAAACGGACGAATTTCTCAGGATTTTACTACATATGAACACTTTTCACATTCTCCCATGCTATTCGGCTGCTAGTCCTCCTTTCATGCTGAATCTTAAGGTCCTAGCTCACGTCCAAGGCACCAAAGCTAGCTAAAAAGTCAATAATCGATACCTAAAACTTGAATTGTACTACTTCTTACTGGCTATTACATCAAATTAGAAGCTTCATCTGTGTTCTACTATGCTGCTTGTAGTGTCTCAGCATACCGCAGCATGCGACATAGCTTTGCAGACGATAAGTACAACCGTTTCAGAGAGAAGAGCGACCAATGTGACGATCTGGCTTTAAGTCGATTCGATAACAAATGACGAAAACGGACGGATTTCTAAGGTGTTTACTACATATGAAAACTTTTCGCATTCTCCCGTGCAACTCGGCTGCTAGTCCTCCTTACATGCAGAATCTTAAGGTCCTAGCTCATGTCGAAGGCACCAAAGCCAGCTAAAAAGTCAATAATCGATACCTAAAACTTGAATTGTACTACTTCTTACTGGCTATTACATCAACTTAGAAGCTTCATCTGTGTTCTACTATGGTGCTTTTAGTGTCTCCACATACCGAAGCACGTGACATAGCTTTGTAGATGATAAGTGCAACCGTTTCAGAGAGAAGAGCGGCCAATGTGACGATCTGACTTTAAGTCGATTCGATAACAAATGACGAAAACGGACGGATTTCTCAGGTTTTTATTACATATGAACACTTTTCACATTCTCCCGTGCAACTCGGCTGCTAGTCCTCCTTTCATGCAGAATCTTAAGGTCCTAGCTCATGTCCAAGGCATCAAAGCCAGCTAAAAAGTCAATAACGATACCTAAAACTTTAATTGTACTACTTCTTACTGGCTATTACATCAACTTAGAAGCTTCATCTGTGTTCTACTATGGTGCTTTTATTGTGTCCACGTACCACAGCACGGGACATAGCTTTGCAGACGATAAGTACAACTTTTTCAGAGAGAAGAGCGGCCAATGTGACGATCTGGCTTTAAGTCGATTCGATAACAAATGACGAAAACGGACGGATTTCTCAGGTTTTTACTACATATGAACACTTTTCACATTCTCCCGCGTAACTCGACTGCTAGTCCTCCTTTCATGTAGAATCTTAAGGTCCTAGCTCATGTCCAAGGCACCAAAGCCAGCTAAAAAGTCAATAATCGATACCTAAAACTTGAATTGGATTACTTCTTACTGGCTATTACATCAACTTAGATGCTTCATCTGTGTTCTACTATGGTAATTTTAGTGTCTCCACATACCGCAGCACGCGACATAGCTTTGCAGACGATAAGTACAACCGTTTCAGAGAGAATAGCGGCCAATGTGACGATCTGGCTTTAAGTCGATTCGATAACAAATGACGAAAACGGATGGATTTCTAAGGTTTTTACTACATATGAACACTTTTCACATTCTCCCGTGCAACTCGGCTGCTAGTCCTCCTTTCATGCAGAATCATGAGGTCCTAGCCCATGTCCAAGGCACCAAAGCTAGCTAAAAAGTCAATAATCCATACCTAAAACTTGAATTGTACTACTTCTTACTGGCTATTACATCAACTTAGAAGCTTCATCTGTGTTCTACTATGGTGCTTTTAGTGTCTCCGCATACCGCAGCACGTGACATAGCTTTGCAATCGATAAGTACAACCGTTTCAGAGAGAAGAGCGGCTAATTTGACGATCTGGCTTTAAGTCGATTCGATAACAAATGACGAAAACGGACGGAGTTCTCAGGTTTTTACTACATATGAACACTTTTCACATTCTCCCGTGCAACTCGGCTGCTAGTCCTCCTTTAATGCAGAATCTTAAGGTCCTAGCTCAAGTCCAAGGCACCAGAGCCAGCTAAAAAGTCAATAATCGATACCTAAAACTTGAATTCTACTACTTCTTACTGGCTATTACATCAACTTAGAAGCTTCATCTGTGTTCTACTATGGTGCTTTTAGTGTCTCCACATATTGCAGCACGCGACATGGCTTTGCAGACGATAAGTACAACCGTTTCAGAGAGTAGAGCGGCCAATATGACGATCTGGCTTTAAGTCGATTCGATAACAAATGACGAAAACGGACGGATTTCTAAGGTTTTTACTACATATGAACACTTTTCACATTCTCCCGTGCAACTCGGCTGCTAGTCCTCCTTTTATGCAGAATCTTAAGCCCCTAGCTCATGTCCAAGGCACCAAAGCCAGCTAAAAAGTCAATAATCGATACCTAAAACTTGAATTGTACTACTTCTTACTGGCTATTACATCAATGTAGAAGCTTCATCTGTGTTCTACTATGGTGCTTTTAGTGCCTCCGCATACCGCAGCACGCGACATAGCTTTGCAGACGATAAGTACAAGCGTTTCAGAGAGAAGAGCGGCCAATGTGACGATCTGGCTTTAAGTCGATTCGATAACAAATGACGAAAACGGATGGATTTCTCAGGTTTTTACTATATATGAACACTTTTCACATTCTCCCGTGCAACTCGGCTGCTAGTCCTCCTTCATGCAGCATCTTAAGTTCCTACATCGTGTCCAAGGCACCAAAGACGGGTAAAAAGTCAATAACCGATACCTAAAACTTTAATTGTACTACTTCTTACTGGCTATTACATCAACTTAGAAGCTTCATCTGTGTTCTACTATGGTGCTTTTAGTGTCTCTGCATATCGCAGCACGCGACATAGCTTTGTAGACTATAAGTACAACCGTTTCAGAGAGAAGAGCGGCCAATGTGACGATCTTGCTTTAAGTAGATTCGATAACAAATGACGAAAACGGACGGATTTTTCAGGTTCTTACTACATATGAACACTTTTCACATTCTCCCGTGCAACTCGGCTGCTAGTCCTCCTTTCATGCAGAATCATAAGGTCCTAGCTCATGTCCAAGGCACCAAAGTTAGCTAAAAAGTCAATAATCGATAACTAAAACTTGAATTGGACTACTTCTTACTGGCTATTACATCAACTTAGAAGCTTCATCTGTGTTCTACTATGGTGCTTTTAGTATCTCCGCATACCGCAGCACGCGACATAGCTTTGCAATCGATAAGTACAGCCGTTTCAGAGAGAAGAGCGGCCAATGTGACGATCTGGCTTTAAGTCGATTCGATAACAAATGACGAAAACGGACGAATTTCTTAGGTTTTTACTACATATGAAAACTTTTCACATCCTCCCGTGCAATTCGGCTGCTAGTCCTCCTTTCATGCAGAATCTTAAGGTCCTAGCTCATGTCCAAGGCACCAAAGCCAGCTAAAAAGTCAATAATCGATACCTAAATCTTGAATTGGACTACTTCTTACTGGCTATTACATCAACTTAGAAGCTTCATCTGTGTTCTACTATGGTGCTTCTCCTGTTTCCGCCTAAGGCAACACGCGTCATAGCTTTGCAGACGATAAGTACAACCGTTTCAGAGAGAAGAGCGGCCAATGTGGCGATCTGGCTTTAAGTCGATTCGATAACAAATGACGAAAACGGATGGATTTCTCAGGTGTTTACTACATATGAACACTTTTCACATTCTCCCGTGCAACTCGGCTGCTAGTCCTCCTTTATTGGAGTATCTTAAGGTCCTAGCTCATGTCCAAGGCACCAAAGCCAACTAAAAAGTTAATAATCGATACCTAAAACGCGAATTGTACTACTTCTTACTGCATATTACATCAACTTAGAAACTTCATCTGTGTTCTACTGTGGTGATTTTAGTGTCTCCGCATACCGCTGCACGTGACATAGCTTCGCAGACGATAAGTACAACCGTATCAGAGAGAAGAGCGGCCAATGTGACGATCTGGCTTTAAGTCGGTTCGATAACAAATGACGAAAACGGACGGATTTCTCAGGTTTTTACTACATATAAACACGTTTCACATTCTCCCGTGCAACTCGGCTGCTAGTCCTCCTTTCATGCAGAATATTAAGGTCCTAGCTCATGTCCAAGGCACCAAAGCCAGCTAAAAAGTCAATAATCGATACCTAAAACTTGAATTGTACTACTTCTTACTGGTTATTACATCAACTTAGAAGCTTCATCTGTGTTCTACTATGGTGCTTTTAGTGTGTCCGCATACCGCAGCACGCGACATAGCTTTGCAGACGATAAGTACAACCGTTTCAGACAGAAGAACGGCCAATTTGACGATCTGGCTTTAAGTCGATTCGATAACAAATGACGAAAACGGACGGATGTCTCAGGTTTTTACTGCATATGAACACTTTTCACATTCTCCCGTGCAACTCGGCTGCTAGTCCTCCTTTCATGCAGAATCTTAAGGTCCTAGCTCATGTCCAAGGCACAGAGGCGAGCTAAAAGTTCCATATTCAATACCTAAAACTTGAATTGTACTACTTCTTACTGGCTATTACATCAACTTAGAAGCTTCATCTGTGTTCTATTATGGTGCTTTTAGTGTCTCAGCATACCGCAGCACGCGACATAGCTTTGCAGACGATAAGTACAACCGTTTCAGAGAGAAGAGCGGCCAATGTGTCGATCTGGCTTTAAGTCGATTCGATAACAAATGACGAAAACGGACGGATTTCTCAGGTTTTTACTACATATGAACACTTTTCACATTCTCCCGTGGAACTCGGCTGCTAGTCCTCCTTTCATGCAGAATCTTAAGGTCCTAGCTCATGTCCAAGGCACCAAAGCCAGCTAAAAAGTCAATAATCAATACCTAAAACTCGAATTGTACTACTTCTTACTGGATATTACATCAACTTAGAAGCTTCATCTGTGTTCTACTGTGGTGATTTTAGTGTCTCCGCATTCCGCAGCACGTGACATAGCTTTGCAGACGATAAGTACAACCGTTTCAGAGAAAAGAGCGGCCAATTTGACGATCTGGCTTTAAGTCGATTCGATAACAAATGACGAAAACGGACGGATTTCTCAGGTTTTTACTACATATGAACACTTTTCACATTCTCCCATGCAACTCGGCTGCTAGTCCTCCTTTCATGCAGAGTCTTAAGGTCCTAGCTCATGTCCAAGGCACGAAAGCCAGCTAAAAAGTCAATAATCGATACCTAAAACATGAATTGTACTACTTCTTACTGGCTATTACATCTACTTAGAAGCTTCATCCGTGTTCTACTATGGTGCTTTTAGTGTCTCTTCATACCGCAGCACGCGACATAGCTGTGCAGTCGATAAGTACTAGCGTTTCAGAGAGATGAGCGGCCAATGTGACGATCTGGCTTTAAGTCGATTCGATAACAAATGACGAAAACGGACGGATTTCTAAGGTTTTTACTACATATGAACACTTTTCACATTCTCCCGTGCAACTCGGCTGCTAGTCCTCCTTTCATGCAGAATCGTAAGGTCCTAGGTCATGTCCAAGGCACCAAAGCCAGCTAAAAAGTCAATAATCGATACCTACAACTTGAATTGTACTACTTCTTACCTTCTATTACATCAACTTAGAAGCTTCATCTGTGTTCTACTATGGTGCTTCTCCTGTTTCCGCCTAAGGCAACACGCGTCATAGCTTTGCAGACGATAAGTACAACCGTTTCAGAGAGAAGAGCGGCCAATGTGACGATCTGGCTTTAAGTCGGTTCGATAAGAAATGACGAAAACGGACGGATTTCTCAGGTTTTTACTACATATGAACACGTTTCACATTCTCCCGTGCAACTCGGCTGCTAGTCCTCCTTTCATGCAGAATCTTAAGGTCCTAGCTCATGTCCAAGGCACCAAAGCCAGCTAAAAAGTCAATAATCGATACCTAAAACTTGAATTGTACTACTTCTTACTGGCTATTACATCAACTTAGAAGCTTCATCTGTGTTCTACTATGGTGCTTTTAGTGTCTCCGCATAACGCAGCACGCGACATAGCTTCGCAATCGATAAGTACAACCGTTTCAGAGAGAAGAGCGGCCAATGTGACGATCTGGCTTTAAGTCGATTCGATAACAAATGACGAAAACGGACGGATGTGTCAGGTTTTTACAGAATATGAACACTTTTCACATTCTCCCGTGCAACTCGGCTGCTAGTCCTCCTTTCATGCAGAATCTTAAGGTCCTAGCTCATGTCCAAGTCACCAAAGCCAGCTAAAAAGTCAATAATCGATACCTAAAACTTGAATTGGATTACTTCTTACTGGCTATTACATCAATTTAGATGCTTCATCTGTGTTCTACTATGGTGATTTTAGTGTCTCCGCATACCGCAGCACGCGACATAGCTTTGCAGACGATAAGTGCAACCGTTTCAGAGAGAAGAGCAGCCAATGTGACGATCTGGCTTTAAGTCGATTCGATAACAAATGACGAAAACGGACGGATTTCTAAGGTGTTTACTACATATGAAAACTTTTCGCATTCTCCCGTGAATCTCGGCTGCTAGTCCTCCTTTCATGCAGAATGTTAAGGTCCTATCTCATGTCCAAGGCACCAAAGCCAGCTAAAAAGTCAATAATCAATACCTAAAACTCGAATTGTACTACTTCATACTGGATATTACATCAACTTAGAAGCTTCATCTGTGTTCTACTATGGTGCTTTTAGTGTCTCTTCATACCGCAGCACGCAACATAACTGTGCAGACGATAAGTACTAGCGTTTCAGAGAGAAGAGCGGCCAATGTGACGATCTAGCTTTAAGTCGATTCGATAACAAATGACGAAAACGGACGGATTTCTCAGGTTTTAACTACATATGAACACTTTTCACATTCTCCCGTGCAACTCGGCTGCTAGTCTTCCTTTCATGCAGAATCTTAAGGTCCTAGCTCATGTCCAAGGCACCAAAGCCAGCTAAAAGTTCCATATTCAATACTGAAAACTTGAATTGTACTACTTCTTACTGGCTATTACATCAACTTAGAAGCTTTATCTGTGTTCTACTATGGTGCTTTTAGTGTGTCCGCATACCGCAGCACGCGACATAGCTTTGCAGACGATAAGTACAACCGTTTCAGAGAGAAGAGCGGCCAATGTGACGATCTGGCTTTAAGTCGATTCGATAACAAATGACGAAAACGGACGGATGTCTCAGGTTTTTACTGCATATGAACACTTTTCACATTCTCCCGTGCAACTCGGCTGCTAGTCCTCCTCTCATGCAGAATCTTAAGGTCCTAGCTCATGTCCAAGGCACCAAAGCCAGCTAAAAAGTCAATAATCGATACCTAAAACTTGAATTGGATTACTTCTTACTGGCTATTACATCAACTTAGATGCTTCATCTGTGTTCTACTATGGTGATTTTAGTGTCTCCGCATACCGCAGCACGCGACATAGCTTTGCAGACGATAAGTGCAACCGTTTCAGAGAGAAGAGCAGCCAATGTGACGATCTGGCTTTAAGTCGATTCGATAACAAATGACGAAAACGGACGGATTTCTCAGGTTTTAACTACATATGAACACTTTTCACATTCTCCCGTGCAACTCGGCTGCTAGTCCTCCTTTCATGCAAAATCTTAAGGTCCTAGCTCATGTCCAAGGCACCAAAGCCAGCTAAAAGGTCAATATTCAGTACCTAAAACTTGAATTGTACTACCTCTTACTGGCTAGTACATCAACTTAGAAGCTTCATCTGTGTTCTACTATGGTGCTTGTAGTGTCTCAGGATACCGCAGCACGCGACATAGCTTTGCAGACGATAAGTACAACCGTTTCAGAGAGAAGAGCGGCCAATGTGTCGATCTGGCTTTAAGTCGATTCGATAACAAATGACGAAAACGGACGGATTTCTCAGGTTTTTACTACATATGAAAACTTTTCACATTCTCCCGTGCAACACGGCTGCTAGTCCTCCTTTCATGCAGAATCTTAAGGTCCTAGCTCATGTCCAAGGCACCAAAGCCAGCTAAAAAGTCAATAATCGATACCCAAAACTTGAATTGGATTACTTCTTACTGGCTATTACATCAACTTAGATGATTCATCTGTTTCCTACTATGGTGCTTTTAGTGTCTCCACATACCGCAGCACGCAACATAGCTTTGCAGACGATAAGTACAACCGTTTCAGAGAGAACAGCGGCCAATGTGACGATCTGGCTTTAAGTCGATTCGATAACAAATGACGAAAACGGACGGATTTCTCTGGTTTTTACTACATATGAACACTTTTCACATTCTCCCGTGCAACTCGGCTGCTACTCCTCCTTTCATGCAGAATGTTTAGGTCCTAGCTCATGTCCAAGGCACCAAAGCCAGCTAAAAAGTCAATAATCGATACCTAAAACTTGAATTGTACTACTTCATACCTGCTATTACATGAACTTAGAAGCTTCATCTGTGTTCTACTATGGTGATTTTAGTGTTTCCGCATACAGCAGCACGCGACATAGCTTTGCAGACGATAAGTACAACCGTTTCAGAGAGAAGAGCGGCCAATATAACGATCTAGCTTTATGTCGATTCGATAACAAATGACGAAAACGGACGGATTTCTCAGGTTTTTACTACATATGAACACTTTTCACATTCTCCCGTGCAACTCGAATGCTAGTCCTCCTTTCATGCAGAATATTAAGGTCCTAGCTCATGTCCAAGGCACCAAAGCCAGCTAAAAAGTCAATAATCGATACCTAAAACTTGAATTGGATTACTTCTTACTGGCTATTAAATCAACTTAGATGCTTCATCTGTGTTCTACTATGGTGATTTTAGTGTCTCCGCATACCGCAGCACGCGACATAGCTTTGCAGACGATAAGTACAACCGTTTCCGAGAGCAGAGCGGGCAATGTGACGATCTAACTTTAAGTCGATTCGATAACAAATGACGAAAACGGACGGATTTCTCAGGTTTTTACTGCATATGAACACTTTTCACATTCTCCCGTGCAACTCGGCTGCTAGTCCGCCTTTCATGCAGAATCTTAAGGTCCTAGCTCATGTCCAAGGCACCAAAGCCAGCTAAAATGTCAATAATCGATACCTAAAACTTGAATTGGATTACTTCTTACTGGCTATTAAATCAACTTAGATGCTTCATCTGTGTTCTACTATGGTGATTTTAGTGTCTCCGCATACCGCAGCACGCGACATAGCTTTGCAGACGATAAGTGCAACCGTTTCAGAGAGAAGAGCAGCCAATGTGACGATCTGGCTTTAAGTCGATTCGATAACAAATGACGAAAACGGACGGATTTCTCAGGTTTTTACTACATATGAACACTTTTCACATTCTCCCATGCAACTCGGCTGCTAGTCCTCCTTCAATGCAGAATCTTAAGGTCCTAGCTCATGTCCAAGGCACCAAAGCCAGCTAAATAGTCAATAATCGATACCTAAAACTTGATTTGGATTACTTCTTACTGGCTATTACATCAACTTAGATGCTTCATCTGTGTACTACTATGGTGATTTTAGTGTCTCCGCATACCGCAGCACGCGACATAGCTTTGCAAACGATAGGTACAAGCGTTTCAGAGAGAAGAGCGGCCAATGTGACAATCTGGCTTTAAGTCGATTCGATAACAAATGACGAAAACTTACGGATTTCTAAGGTTTTTACTACATATGAACACTTTTCACGTTCTCCCGTGCAACTCGGCTGCTAGTCCTCCTTTCATGCAGAATTTTAAGGTCCTAGCTCATGTCCAAGGCACCAAAGCCAGCTAAATAGTCAATAATCGATACCTGAAACTCGAATTGTACTACTTCTTACTGGATATTACATCAACTTAGAAGCTTCATCTGTGTTCTACTGTGGTGATTTTAGTGTCTCCACATACCGCAGCACGTGACATAGCTTTGCAGACGATAAGTACAACCGTTTCAGAGAGAAGAGCGGCCAATTTGACTATCTGGCTTTAAGTCGATTCGATAACAAATGACGAAAACGGACGGATTTCTCAGGTTTTTACTACATATGAACACTTTTCACATTCTCCCATGCAACTCGGCTGCTAGTCCTCCTTTCATGCAGAGTCTTAAGGTCCTAGCTCATGTCCAGGGCACGAAAGCCAGCTAAAAAGTCAATAATCGATACCTAAAACATGAATTGTACTACTTCTTACTGGCTATTACATCAACTTAGAAGCTTCATCTGTGTTCTACTATGGTGCTTTTAGTGTCTCTGCATACCGCAGCACGCGACATAGCTGTGCAGATGATAAGTACTAGCGTTTCAGAGAGAAGAGCGGCCAATGTGACGATCTGGCTTTAAGTCGATTCGATAACAAATGACGAAAACGGACGGATTTCTAAGGTTTTTACTACATATGAACACTTTTCACATTCTCCCGTGCAACTCGGCTGCTAGTCCTCCTTTCATGCAGAATCGTAAGGTCCTAGCTCATGTCCAAGGCACCAAAGCCAGCTAAAAAGTCAATAAACGATACCTACAACTTGAATTGTACTACTTCTTACCTTCTATTACATCAACTTGGAAGCTTCATCTGTGTTCTACTATGGTGATATTAGTGTCTCCGCACACCGCAGCTCGCGACATAGCTTTGCAGACGATAAGTACAACCGTATCAGAGAGAAGAGCGGCCAATGTGACGATCTGGCTTTAAGTCGATTCGATAACAAATGACGAAAACGGATGGATGTCTCAGCTTTTTACTGCATATGAACACTTTTCACATTCTCCCGTGCAACTCGGCTCCTAGTCCTCCTTCATGCAAAATCTTAATTTCCTAGCTCATGTCCAAAGCACCAAAGAAGGGTAAAAAGTCAATAACCGATACCTAAAACTTGAATTGTACTACTTCTTACTGGCTATTACATCTACTTAGAAGCTTCATCCGTGTTCTACTATGGTGCTTTTAGTGTCTCTTCATACCGCAGCACGCGACATAGCTGTGCAGTCGATAAGTACTAGCGTTTCAGAGAGAAGAGCGGCCAATGTGACGATCTGGCTTTAAGTCGATTCGATAACAAATGACGAAAACGGACGGATTTCTAAGGTTTTTACTACATATGAACACTTTTCACATTCTCCCGTGCAACTCGGCTGCTAGTCCTCCTTTCATGCAGAATCGTAAGGTCCTAGCTCATGTCCAGGGCACGAAAGCCAGCTAAAAAGTCAATAATCGATACCTAAAACATGAATTGTACTACTTCTTACTGGCTATTACATCAACTTAGAAGCTTCATCTGTGTTCTACTATGGTGCTTTTAGTGTCTCTGCATACCGCAGCACGCGACATAGCTGTGCAGATGATAAGTACTAGCGTTTCAGAGAGAAGAGCGGCCAATGTGACGATCTGGCTTTAAGTCGATTCGATAACAAATGACGAAAACGGACGGATTTCTAAGGTTTTTACTACATATGAACACTTTTCACATTCTCCCGTGCAACTCGGCTGCTAGTCCTCCTTTCATGCAGAATCGTAAGGTCCTAGGTCATGTCCAAGGCACCAAAGCCAGCTAAAAAGTCAATAATCGATACCTACAACTTGAATTGTACTACTTCTTACCTTCTATTACATCAACTTAGAAGCTTCATCTGTGTTCTACTATGGTGCTTCTCCTGTTTCCGCCTAAGGCAACACGCGTCATAGCTTTGCAGACGATAAGTACAACCGTTTCAGAGAGAAGAGCGGCCAATGTGACGATCTGGCTTTAAGTCGATTCGATAACAAATGACGAAAACGGACGGATGTGTCAGGTTTTTACAGAATATGAACACTTTTCACATTCTCCCGTGCAACTCGGCTGCTAGTCCTCCTTTCATGCAGAATCTTAAGGTCCTAGCTCATGTCCAAGTCACCAAAGCCAGCTAAAAAGTCAATAATCGATACCTAAAACTTGAATTGGATTACTTCTTACTGGCTATTACATCAATTTAGATGCTTCATCTGTGTTCTACTATGGTGATTTTAGTGTCTCCGCATACCGCAGCACGCGACATAGCTTTGCAGACGATAAGTGCAACCGTTTCAGAGAGAAGAGCAGCCAATGTGACGATCTGGCTTTAAGTCGATTCGATAACAAATGACGAAAACGGACGGATTTCTAAGGTGTTTACTACATATGAAAACTTTTCGCATTCTCCCGTGAATCTCGGCTGCTAGTCCTCCTTTCATGCAGAATGTTAAGGTCCTATCTCATGTCCAAGGCACCAAAGCCAGCTAAAAAGTCAATAATCAATACCTAAAACTCGAATTGTACTACTTCTTACTGGATATTACATCAACTTAGAAGCTTCATCTGTGTTCTACTATGGTGGTTTTAGTGTCTCTTCATACCGCAGCACGCAACATAACTGTGCAGACGATAAGTACTAGCGTTTCAGAGAGAAGAGCGGCCAATGTGACGATCTGGCTTTAAGTCGATTCGATAACAAATGACGAAAACGGACGGATTTCTCAGGTTTTAACTACATATGAACACTTTTCACATTCTCCCGTGCAACTCGGCTGCTAGTCTTCCTTTCATGCAGAATCTTAAGGTCCTAGCTCATGTCCAAGGCACCAAAGCCAGCTAAAAGTTCCATATTCAATACTGAAAACTTGAATTGTACTACTTCTTACTGGCTATTACATCAACTTAGAAGCTTCATCTGTGTTCTATTATGGTGCTTTTAGTGTCTCAGCATACCGCAGCACGCGACATAGCTTTGCAGACGATAAGTACAACCGTTTCAGAGAGAAGAGCGGCCAATGTGTCGATCTGGCTTTAAGTCGATTCGATAACAAATGACGAAAACGGACGGATGTCTCAGGTTTTTACTACATATGAACACGTTTCACATTCTCCCGTGCAACTCGGCTGCTAGTCCTCCTTTCATGCACAATCTTAAGGTCCTAGCTCATGTCCAAGGCACCAACGCCAGCTAAAAAGTCAATAATCGATACCTAAAACTTGAATTGTACTACTTCTTACTGGCTATTACATCAACTTAGAAGCTTTATCTGTGTTCTACTATGGTGCTTTTAGTGTGTCCGCATACCGCAGCACGCGACATAGCTTTGCAGACGATAAGTACAACCGTTTCAGAGAGAAGAGCGGCCAATGTGACGATCTGGCTTTAAGTCGATTCGATAACAAATGACGAAAACGGACGGATGTCTCAGGTTTTTACTGCATATGAACACTTTTCACATTCTCCCGTGCAACTCGGCTGCTAGTCCTCCTCTCATGCAGAATCTTAAGGTCCTAGCTCATGTCCAAGGCACCAAAGCCAGCTAAAAAGTCAATAATCGATACCTAAAACTTGAATTGGATTACTTCTTACTGGCTATTACATCAACTTAGATGCTTCATCTGTGTTCTACTATGGTGATTTTAGTGTCTCCGCATACCGCAGCACGCGACATAGCTTTGCAGACGATAAGTGCAACCGTTTCAGAGAGAAGAGCAGCCAATGTGACGATCTGGCTTTAAGTCGATTCGATAACAAATGACGAAAACGGACGGATTTCTCAGGTTTTAGCTACATATGAACACTTTTCACATTCTCCCGTGCAACTCGGCTGCTAGTCCTCCTTTCATGCAAAATCTTAAGGTCCTAGCTCATGTCCAAGGCACCAAAGGCAGCTAAAAGGTCAATATTCAGTACCTAAAACTTGAATTGTACTACCTCTTACTGGCTAGTACATCAACTTAGAAGCTTCATCTGTGTTCTACTATGGTGCTTGTAGTGTCTCAGGATACCGCAGCACGCGACATAGCTTTGCAGACGATAAGTACAACCGTTTCAGAGAGAAGAGCGGCCAATGTGTCGATCTGGCTTTAAGTCGATTCGATAACAAATGACGAAAACGGACGGATTTCTCAGGTTTTTACTACATATGAAAACTTTTCACATTCTCCCGTGCAACACGGCTGCTAGTCCTCCTTTCATGCAGAATCTTAAGGTCCTAGCTCATGTCCAAGGCACCAAAGCCAGCTAAAAAGTCAATAATCGATACCCAAAACTTGAATTGGATTACTTCTTACTGGCTATTACATCAACTTAGATGCTTCATCTGTTTCCTACTATGGTGCTTTTAGTGTCTCCACATACCGCAGCACGCAACATAGCTTTGCAGACGATAAGTACAACCGTTTCAGAGAGAACAGCGGCCAATGTGACGATCTGGCTTTAAGTCGATTCGATAACAAATGACGAAAACGGACGGATTTCTCTGGTTTTTACTACATATGAACACTTTTCACATTCTCCCGTGCAACTCGGCTGCTACTCCTCCTTTCATGCAGAATGTTTAGGTCCTAGCTCATGTCCAAGGCACCAAAGCCAGCTAAAAAGTCAATAATCGATACCTAAAACTTGAATTGTACTACTTCATACCTGCTATTACATGAACTTAGAAGCTTCATCTGTGTTCTACTATGGTGATTTTAGTGTCTCCGCATACAGCAGCACGCGACATAGCTTTGCAGACGATAAGTACAACCGTTTCAG
The DNA here is from genome assembly GCF_023897955.1 of Schistocerca gregaria. Classification (NCBI taxonomy): domain Eukaryota; kingdom Metazoa; phylum Arthropoda; class Insecta; order Orthoptera; family Acrididae; genus Schistocerca; species Schistocerca gregaria. The sequence continues at coordinate 593,818,073 of NC_064925.1, forward strand.
AGAGAAGAGCGGCCAATATAACGATCTAGCTTTATGTCGATTCGATAACAAATGACGAAAACGGACGGATTTCTCAGGTTTTTACTACATATGAACACTTTTCACATTCTCCCGTGCAACTCGATTGCTAGTCCTCCTTTCATGCAGAATATTAAGGTCCTAGCTCATGTCCAAGGCACCAAAGCCAGCTAAAAAGTCAATAATCGATACCTAAAACTTGAATTGCACTACTTCTTACTGGCTATTACATCAACTTAGAAGCTTGATCTGTGTTCTACTATGGTGCTTTTAGTGTCTCCGCATACCGCAGCACGCGACATAGCTTTGCAGACGATAAGTACAACCGTTTCCGAGAGCAGAGCGGGCAATGTGACGATCTAACTTTAAGTCGATTCGATAACAAATGACGAAAACGGACGGATTTCTCAGGTTTTTACTGCATATGAACACTTTTCACATTCTCCCGTGCAACTCGGCTGCTAGTCCGCCTTTCATGCAGAATCTTAAGGTCCTAGCTCATGTCCAAGGCACCAAAGCCAGCTAAAATGTCAATAATCGATACCTAAAACTTGAATTGGATTACTTCTTACTGGCTATTAAATCAACTTAGATGCTTCATCTGTGTTCTACTATGGTGATTTTAGTGTCTCCGCATACCGCAGCACGCGACATAGCTTTGCAGACGATAAGTGCAACCGTTTCAGAGAGAAGAGCAGCCAATGTGACGATCTGGCTTTAAGTCGATTCGATAACAAATGACGAAAACGGACGGATTTCTCAGGTTTTTACTACATATGAACACTTTTCACATTCTCCCATGCAACTCGGCTGCTAGTCCTCCTTCAATGCAAAATCTTAAGGTCCTAGCTCATGTCCAAGGCACCAAAGCCAGCTAAATAGTCAATAATCGATACCTAAAACTTGATTTGGATTACTTCTTACTGGCTATTACATCAACTTAGATGCTTCATCTGTGTACTACTATGGTGATTTTAGTGTCTCCGCATACCGCAGCACGCGACATAGCTTTGCAAACGATAGGTACAAGCGTTTCAGAGAGAAGAGCGGCCAATGTGACAATCTGGCTTTAAGTCGATTCGATAACAAATGACGAAAACTTAAGGATTTCTAAGGTTTTTACTACAAATGAACACTTTTCACGTTCTCCCGTGCAACTCGGCTGCTAGTCCTACTTTCATGCAGAATTTTAAGGTCCTAGCTCATGTCCAAGGCACCAAAGCCAGCTAAATAGTCAATAATCGATACCTGAAACTCGAATTGTACTACTTCTTACTGGATATTACATCAACTTAGAAGCTTCATCTGTGTTCTACTGTGGTGATTTTAGTGTCTCCACATACCGCAGCACGTGACATAGCTTTGCAGACGATAAGTACAACCGTTTCAGAGAGAAGAGCGGCCAATTTGACTATCTGGCTTTAAGTCGATTCGATAACAAATGACGAAACCGGACGGATTTCTCAGGTTTTTACTACATATGAACACTTTTCACATTCTCCCATGCAACTCGGCTGCTAGTCCTCCTTTCATGCAGAGTCTTAAGGTCCTAGCTCATGTCCAGGGCACGAAAGCCAGCTAAAAAGTCAATAATCGATACCTAAAACATGAATTGTACTACGTCTTACTGGCTATTACATCAACTTAGAAGCTTCATCTGTGTTCTACTATGGTGCTTTTAGTGACTCTGCATACCGCAGCACGCGACATAGCTGTGCAGATGATAAGTACTAGCGTTTCAGAGAGAAGAGCGGCCAATGGGACGATCTGGCTTTAAGTCGATTCGATAACAAATGACGAAAACGGACGGATTTCTAAGGTTTTTACTACATATGAACACTTTTCACATTCTCCCGTGCAACTCGGCTGCTAGTCCTCCTTTCATGCAGAATCGTAAGATCCTAGCTCATGTCCAAGGCACCAAAGCCAGCTAAAAAGTCAATAAACGATACCTACAACTTGAATTGTACTACTTCTTACCTTCTATTACATCAACTTGGAAGCTTCATCTGTGTTCTACTATGGTGATATTAGTGTCTCCGCACACCGCAGCACGCGACATAGCTTTGCAGACGATAAGTACAACCGTATCAGAGAGAAGAGCGGCCAATGTGACGATCTGGCTTTAAGTCGATTGGATAACAAATGACGAAAACGGATGGATGTCTCAGCTTTTTACTGCATATGAACACTTTTCACATTCTCCCGTGCAACTCGGCTCCTAGTCCTCCTTCATGCAAAATCTTAATTTCCTAGCTCATGTCCAAAGCACCAAAGAAGGGTAAAAAGTCAATAACCGATACCTAAAACTTGAATTGTACTACTTCTTACTGGCTATTACATCAACTTAGAAGCTTCATCTGTGTTCTACTATGGTGATTTTAGTGTGTCCGCATACCGCAGCACGCGACATAGCTTTGCAATCGATAAGTACAACCGTTTCAGAGAGAAGAGCGGCCAATGTGACGATCTGGCTTTAAGTCGATTCGATAACAAATGACGAAAACGGACGGATTTCTCAGGTTTTTACTACATATGAACACTTTTCACATTCTCCCGTGCAAATCGGCTGCCAGTCCTCCTTTCATGCAGAATCTTTAGGTCCTAGCTCATGTCCAAGGCACCAAAGCCAGCTAAAAAGTCAATAATCGATACCTAAAACTTGAATTGTACTGTATCTTACTGGCTATTACATCAACTTAGAAACATCATCTGTGTCCTACTATGTTGCTTTTACAGTCTCCGCATACCGCAGAACGCCACATAGCTTTGCAGACGATAAGTACAACCGTTTCAGAGAGAAGAGCGGCCAATGTGGCGATCTGGCTTTAAGTCGATTCGATAACAAATGACGAAAACGGACGGATGTCTCAGGTTTTTACTACATATGAACACTATTCACATTCTCCCGTGCAACTCGGCTGCTAGTCCTCCTTCATGCAAAATCTTAATTTCCTAGCTGATGTCCAAGGCACCAAAGAAGGGTAAAAAGTCAATAACCGATACCTAAAACTTGAATTGTACTACTTCTTACTGGAAATTAGATCAACTTAGAAGCTTCATCTGTGTTCTACTATGGTGCTCATAGTGTCTCAGCATACCGCAGCACGCGACATAGCTTTGCAGACGATAAGTACAACCGTTTCAGAGAGAAGAGCGGCCAATGTGACGATCTGGCTTTAAGTCGATTCGATAACAAATGACGAAAACGGAACGATTTCTCAGGTTTTTACTACATATGAACACTTTTCACATTCTCCCGTGCAACAGGGCTGCTAGTCCTCCTTTCATGCAGAATCTTAAGGTCCTAGCTCATGTCCAAGGCACCAAAGCCAGCTAAAAATTCAATATTGAATACCTAAAATTTGAATTCTACTACTTCTTACTGGCTATTACATCAACTCAGAAGCTTCATCTGTGTTGTACTATGGTGCTTTTAGTGTCTCCGCATACCGCAGCACGCGACATAGTTTTGCAGTCGATAAGTACAACCGTTTCAGAGAGAAGAGCGGCCAATGTGACCATCTGCCTTTGAGTCGATTCGATAACAAATGACGAATACGGACGGATATCTCGGGTTTTTACTACATGTGAAGACTTTTCACATTCTCCCGTGCAAATCGGCTGCTAGTCCTCCTTTCATGCAGAATGTTAAGGCCCTAGCTCATGTCCAAGGCAACAAAGCCAGCTAAAAAGTCAATAATCGATACCTAAAACTTGAATTGTACTACTTCTTCCTTTGTATTACATCAACTTAGAAGCTTCATCTGTGTTCTACTATGGTGCTTTTAGTGTCTCCGCATACCGCAGCACGCGACATAGCTTTGCAATCGATAAGTACAACCGTTTCAGAGAGAAGAGCTGCCAATGTGACGATCTGGCTTTAAGTCGATTCGATAACAAATGACGAAAACGGACGGATTTCTCGGGTTTTTACTACATGTTAAGACTTTTCACATTCTCCCGTGCAAATCGGCTGCTAGTCCTCCTTTCATGCAGAATGTTAAGGTCCTAGCTCATGTCCAAGGCACCAAAGTCAGCTAAAAAGTCAGTAATTGATACCTAAAACTTGAATTGTACTACTTCTTCCTTTCTATTACATCAACTTAGAAGCTTCATCTGTGTTCTACTATGATGCTTTTAGTGTCTCAGCATACCGCAGCACGCGACATAGGTTTGCAGACGATAAGTACAACCGTTTCAGAGAGAAGAGCGGCCAATGTGACGATCTGGCTTTAAGTCGATTCGATAACAAATGAAGAAAACGGACGGATTTCTCAGGTTTTTACTACATATGAACACTTTTCACATTCTCCCGTGCAACAGGGAAGCTAGTCCTCCTTTCATGCAGAATCTTAAGGTCCTAGGTCATGTCCAAGGCACTAAAGCCAGCTACAAATTCAATATTGAATACCTAAAACTTGAATTGTACTACTTCTTACTGGAAATTACATCAACTTAGAAGCTTCATCTGTGTTCTACTATGGTGCTCATAGTGTCTCAGCATACCGCACAACGCGACATAGCTTTGCAGACGATAAGTACAACCGTTTCAGAGAGAAGAGCGGCCAATGTGACGATCTAGCTTTATGTTGATTCAATAACAAATGACGAAAACGGACGGATTTCTCAGGTTTTTACTACATATGAACACTTTTCACATTCTCCCGTGCAACTCCGCTGCTAATCCTCCGTTCATGCAGAATCTTAAGGTCCTAGCTCATGTGCAAGGCATCAAAGATAGCTAAAAAGTCAATAATCGATACCTAAAACTTGAATTGTACTACTTCTTACTGGCTATTACATAAACTTAGAAGCTTCATCTGTGTTCTACTATGGTGCTTTTAGTGTCTCCGCATACCGCAGCACGCGACATAGCTTTGCAGACGATAAGTACAACCGTTTCAGAGAGAAGAGCGGCCAATGTGACGATCAGGCTTTAAGTCGATTCGATAACAAATGACGAAAACGGACGGATTTCTCAGGTGTTTACTACATTTGAACACTTTTCACATTCTCCCGTGCAACTCGGATGCTAGTCCTCCTTTCATGCAGAATATTAAGGTCCTAGCTCATGTCCAAGGCACCAAAGCCAGCTAAAAATTCAATATTCAATACCTAAAACTTGAATTGTACTACTTCTTACTGGCTATTACATCAACTTAGAAGCTTCATCTGTGTTCTACTATGGTGCTTTTAGTGTCTCCGCATACCGCAGCACGCGACATAGTTTTGCAGTCGATAAGTACAACCGTTTCAGAGGGAAGAGCGGCCAATGTGACGATCTGCCTTTAAGTCGTTTCGATAACAAATGACGAATACGGACGGATTTCCCGGGTTTTTACTACATATGAACACTTTTCACATTCTCCCGTGCAACTCGGCTCCTAGTCCTCCTTCATGGAAAATCTTAATTTCCTAGCTCATGTCCAAAGCACCAAAGAAGGGTAAAAAGTCAATAACCGATACCTAAAACTTTAATTGTACTACTTCTTACTGGCTATTACATCAACTTAGAAGCTTCATCTGTGTTCTACTATGGTGCTTTTAGTGTGTCCCCATACCGCAGCACGCGACATAGCTTTGCAGACGATAAGTACAACTTTTTCAGAGAGAAGAGCGGCCAATGTGAATATCTGGCTTGAAGTCGATTCGATAACTAATGACGAAAACGGACGGATTTCTCAGGTTTTTACTACGTATGAACACTTTTCACATTCTCCCGTGCAACTCGGCTGCTAGTCCTCCTTTCATGCAGAATCTTAAGGTCCTAGCTCATGTCCAAGGCACCAAAGCCAGCTAAAAAGTCAATAATCGATACCTAAAACTTGAATTGTACTACTTCTTACTGGCTATTACATCAACTTAGAAGCTTCATCTGTGTTCTACTATGGTGCTTTTAGTGTGTCCGCATACCGCAGCACGCGACATAGCTTTGCAATCGATAAGTACAACCGTTTCAGAGAGAAGAGCGGCCAATGTGACGATCTGGCTTTAAGTCGATTCGATAACAAATGACGAAAACAGACGGATTTCTCAGGTTTTTACTACATATGAACACTTTTCACATTCTCCCGTGCAAATCGGCTGCCAGTCCTCCTTTCATGCAGAATCGTAAGGTCCTAGCTCATGTCCAAGGCACCAAAGCCAGCTAAAAAGTCAATAATCGATACCTAAAACTTGAATTGTACTGTATCTTACTGGCTATTACATCAACTTAGAAGCTTCATCTGTGTTCTACTATGGTGCTTTTAGTGTCTCAGCATACCGCAGCACGCGACATAGCTTTGCAGACGATAAGTACAACCGTTTCAGAGAGAAGAGCGGCCAATGTGACGATCTGGCTTTAAGTCGATTCGATAACAAATGACGAAAACGGACGGATTTCTCAGGTTTTTACTACATATGAACACTTTTCACATTCTCCCGTGCAACAGGGCTGCTAGTCCTCCTTTCATGCAGAATCTTAAGGTCCTAGGTCATGTCCAAGGCACTAAAGCCAGCTAAAAATTCAATATTGAATACCTAAAACTTGAATTGTACTACTTCTTACTGGAAATTACATCAACTTAGAGGCTTCATCTGTGTTCTACTATGGTGCTCATAGTGTCTCAGCATACCGCAGCACGCGACATAGCTTTGCAGACGATAAGTACAACCGTTTCAGAGAGAAGAGCGGCCAATGTGAAGATCTAGCTTTATGTTGATTCAATAACAAATGACGAAAACGGACGGATTTCTCAGGTTTTTACTACATATGAACACTTTTCACATTCTCCCGTGCAACTCCGCTGCTAATCCTCCGTTCATGCAGAATCTTAAGGTCCTAGCTCATGTGCAAGGCATCAAAGATAGCTAAAAAGTCAATAATCGATACCTAAAACTTGAATTGTACTACTTCTTACTGGCTATTACATCAACTTAGAAGCTTCATCTGTGTTCTACTATGGTGCTTTTAGTGTCTCCGCATACCGCAGCACGCGACATAGCTTTGCAGACGATAAGTACAACCGTTTCAGAGAGAAGAGCGGCCAATGTGACGATCAGGCTTTAAGTCGATTCGATAACAAATGACGAAAACGGACGGATTTCTCAGGTTTTTACTACATTTGAACACTTTTCACATTCTCCCGTGCAACTCGGATGCTAGTCCTCCTTTCATGCAGAATGTTAAGGTCCTAGCTCATGTCCAAGGCACCAAAGCCAGCTAAAAATTCAATATTCAATACCTAAAACTTGAATTGTACTACTTCTTACTGGCTATTACATCAACTTAGAAGCTTCATCTGTGTTCTACTATGGTGCTTTTAGTGTCTCCGCATACCGCAGCACGCGACATAGTTTTGCAGTCGATAAGTACAACCGTTTCAGAGAGAAGAGCGGCCAATGTGACGATCTGCCTTTAAGTCGATTCGATAACAAATGACGAATACGGACGGATTTCTCGGGTTTTTACTACATGTGAAGACTTTTCACATTCTCCCGTGCAAATCGGCTGCTAGTCCTCCTTTCATGCAGAATGTTAAGGCCCTAGCTCATGTCCAAGGCAACAAAGCCAGCTAAAATGTCAATAATCGATACCTAAAACTTGAATTGTACTACTTCTTCCTTTGTATTACATCAACTTAGAAGCTTCATCTGTGTTCTGCTATGGTGCTTTTAGTGTCTCAGCATGCCGCAGCACGCGACATAGCTTTGCAGACGATAAGTACAACCGTTTCAGAGAGAAGAGCAGCCAATGTGACGATCTGGCTTTAAGTCGATTCGATAACAAATGACGAAAACGGACAGATTTCTCAGGTTTTTACTACATATGAACACTTTTCACATTCTCCCGTGCAACTCGGCTCCTAGTCCTCCTTCATGCAAAATCTTAATTTCCTAGCTCATGTCCAAAGCACCAAAGAAGGGTAAAAAGTCAATAACCGATACCTAAAACTTTAATTGTACTACTTCTTACTGGCTATTACATCAACTTAGAAGCTTCATCTGTGTTCTACTATGGTGCTTTTAGTGTGTCCGCATACCGCAGCACGCGACATAGCTTTGCAGACGATAAGTACAACTTTTTCAGAGAGAAGAGCGGCCAATGTGACGATCTGGCTTGAAGTCGATTCGATAACGAATGACGAAAACGGACGGATTTCTCAGGTTTTTACTACGTATGAACACTTTTCACATTCTCCCGTGCAACTCGGCTGCTAGTCCTCCTTTCATGCAGAATCTTAAGGTCCTAGCTCATGTCCAAGGCACCAAAGCCAGCTAAAAATTCAATATTGAATACCTAAAATTTGAATTCTACTACTTCTTACTGGCTATTACATCAACTCAGAAGCTTCATCTGTGTTCTACTATGGTGCTTTTAGTGTCTCCGCATACCGCAGCACGCGACATAGCTTTGCAATCGATAAGTACAACCGTTTCAGAGAGAAGAGCGGCCAATGTGACGATCTGGCTTTAAGTCGATTCGATAACAAATGACGAAAACGGACAGATTTCTCGGGTTTTTACTACATGTTAAGACTTTTCACATTCTCCCGTGCAAATCGGCTGCTAGTCCTACTTTCATGCAGAATGTTAAGGTCCTAGCTCATGTCCAAGGCACCAAAGTCAGCTAAAAAGTCAGTAATTGATACCTAAAACTTGAATTGTACTACTTCTTCATTTCTATTACATCAACTTAGAAGCTTCATCTGTGTTCTACTATGGTGCTTTTAGTGTCTCAGCATACCGCAGCACGCGACATAGCTTTGCAGACGATAAGTACAACCGTTTCAGAGAGAAGAGCGGCCAATGTGACGATCTGGCTTTAAGTCGATTCGATAACAAATGACGAAAACAGACGGATTTCTCAGGTTTTTACTACATATGAACACTTTTCACATTCTCCTGTGCAACTCGGCTGCTAGTCCTCCTTTCATGCAGAATCTTAAGGTCCTAGGTCATGTCCAAGGCACTAAAGCCAGCTAAAAATTCAATATTGAATACCTAAAACTTGAATTGTACTACTTCTTACTGGAAATTACATCAACTTAGAAGCTTCATCTGTGTTCTACTATGGTGCTCATAGTGTCTCAGCATACCGCAGCACGCGACATAGCTTTGCAGACGATAAGTACAACCGTTTCAGAGAGAAGAGCGGCCAATGTGACGATCTAGCTTTATGTTGATTCAATAACAAATGACGAAAACGGACGGATTTCTCAGGTTTTTACTACATATGAACACTTTTCACATTCTCCCGTGCAACGCCGCTGCTAATCCTCCGTTCATGCAGAATCTTAAGGTCCTAGCTCATGTGCAATGCATCAAAGATAGCTAAAAAGTCAATAATCGATACCTAAAACTTGAATTGTACTACTTCTTACTGGCTATTACATCAACTTAGAAGCTTCATCTGTGTTCTACTATGGTGCTTTTAGTGTCTCCGCATACCGCAGCACGCGACATAGCTTTGCAGACGATAAGTACAACCGTTTCAGAGAGAAGAGCGGCCAATGTGACGATCAGGCTTTAAGTCGATTCGATAACAAATGACGAAAACGGACGGATTTCTCAGGTTTTTACTACATTTGAACACTTTTCACATTCTCCCGTGCAACTCGGATGCTAGTCCTCCTTTCATGCAGAATATTAAGGTCCTAGCTCATGTCCAAGGCACCAAAGCCAGCTAAAAATTCAATATTCAATACCTAAAACTTGAATTGTACTACTTCTTACTGGCTATTACATCAACTTAGAAGCTTCACCTGTGTTCTACTATGGTGCTTTTAGTGTCTCCGCATACCGCAGCACGCGACATAGTTTTGCAGTCGATAAGTACAACCGTTTCAGAGAGAAGAGCGGCCAATGTGACCATCTGCCTTTGAGTCGATTCGATAACAAATGACGAATACGGACGGATATCTCGGGTTTTTACTACATGTGAAGACTTTTCACATTCTCCCGTGCAAATCGGCTGCTAGTCCTCCTTTCATGCAGAATGTTAAGGCCCTAGCTCATGTCCAAGGCAACAAAGCCAGCTAAAAAGTCAATAATCGATACCTAAAACTTGAATTGTACTACTTCTTCCTTTGTATTACATCAACTTAGAAGCTTCATCTGTGTTCTACTATGGTGCTTTTAGTGTCTCCGCATACCGCAGCACGCGACATAGCTTTGCAATCGATAAGTACAACCGTTTCAGAGAGAAGAGCGGCCAATGTGACGATCTGGCTTTAAGTCGATTCGATAACAAATGACGAAAACGGACGGATTTCTCAGGTTTTTACTACATATGAACACTTTTCACATTCTCCCGTGCAAATCGGCTGCTATTCCTATTTTCATGCACAATGTTAAGGTCCTAGCTCATGTCCAAGGCACCAAAGCCAGCTAAAAGGTCAATAACCGATACCTAAAACTTGAATTGTACTACTTCTTTCTGGCTATTACATCAACATAGAAGCTTCATCTGTGTTCTACTATGGTGCTTTTAGTGTATCAGCATACCGTAGCACGCGACATAGCTTTGCAGACGATAAGTACAAGTGTTTCGGAGAGAAGAGCGGCCAATGTGACGATCTGGCTTTAAGTCGATTCGATAACAAATGACGGAAACGGACGGATTTCTCAGGTTTTTACTAAATATGAACACTTTTCACATTCTCCCGTGCAACTCGGCTGCTAGTCCTCCTTTCATGCAGAATCTTAAGGTCCTAGCTCATGTCCAAGGCACCAAAGCCAGCTAAAAAGTCAATAAACGATAACTAAAACTTGAATTGTACTACTTCTTACTGGCTATTACATCAACTTAGAAGCTTCATCTGTGTTTTACTATGGTGCTTTTAGTGTCTCCGCATACCGCAGCACGCGACATAGCTTTGCAGACGATAAGTACAACTGTTTCAGAGAGAAGAGCGGCCAATGTGACGATCTGGCTTTAAGTCGATTCGATAACAAATGACGAAAACGGACGGATTTCTCAGGTTTTTACTACATATGAACACTTTTCACATTCTCCTGTGCAACTCGGCTGCTAGTCCTCCTTTCATGCAGAATCTTAAGGTCCTAGCTCAAGTCCAAGGCACCAAAGCCAGCTAAAAAGTCAATAATCGATACCTAAAACTTGAATTGTACTATATCTTACTGGCTATTACATCAACTTAGAAGCATCATCTGTGTTCTACTATGGTGCTTTTACTGTCTCCGCATACCGAAGATCGCCACATAGCTTTGCAGACGATAAGTACAACCGTTTCAGAGAGAAGAGCGGCCAATGTGACGATCTGGCTTTAAGTCGATTCGATAACAAATGATGAAAACGGACGGATGTCTCAAGTTTTTACTACATATGAACAATATTCACATTCTTCCGTGCAACTCGGCTGCTAGTCCTCCTTCATGCAAAATCTTAATTTCCTAGCTCATGTCCAAGGCACCAAAGAAGGGTAAAAAGTCAATAACCGATTCCTAAAACTTGAATTGTACTACTTCTTACTGGCTATTACATCAACTTAGAAGCTTCATCTGTGTTCTACTATGGTGCGTTTAGTGTGTCCGCATACCGCAGCACGCGAAATAGCTTTGCAGACGATAAGTACAACTTTTTCAGAGAGAAGAGCGGCCAATGTGACGATCTGGCTTGAAGTCGATTCGATAACTAATGACGAAAACGGACGGATTTCTCAGGTTTTTACTACGTATGAACACTTTTCACATTCTCCCGTGCAACTCGGCTGCTAGTCCTCCTTTCATGCAGAATCTTAAGGTCCTAGCTCATGTCCAAGGCACCAAAGCCAGCTAAAAAGTCAATAATCGATACCTAAAACTTGAATTGTACTATATCTTACTGGCTATTACATCAACTTAGAAGGTTCATCTGTGTTCTACTATGGTGCTTTTACTGTCTCCGCATACCGCAGAACGCCACATAGCTTTGCAGACGATAAGTACAACCCTTTCAGAGAGAAGAGCGGTCTATGTGACGATCTGGCTTTAAGTCGATTCGATAACAAATGACGAAAACGGACGGATGTCTCAGGTTTTTACTACATATGAACACTATTCACATTCTCCCGTGCAACTCGGCTGCTAGTCCTCCTTCATGCAAAATTTTAATTTCCTAGCTGATGTCCAAGGCACCAAAGAAGGGTAAAAAGTCAATAACCTATACCTAAAACTTGAATTGTACTACTTCTTACTGGAAATTACATCAACTTAGAAGCTTCATCTGTGTTCTACTATGGTGCTCATAGTGTCTCAGCATACCGCAGCACGCGACATAGCTTTGCAGACGATAAGTACAACCGTTTCAGAGAGAAGAGCGGCCAATGTGACGATCTAGCTTTAAGTTGATTCGATAACAAATGACGAAAACGGACGGATTTCTCAGGTTTTACTACATATGAACACTTTTCACATTCTCCCGTGCAACTCCGCTGCTAATCCTCCGTTCATGCAGAATCTTAAGGTCCTAGCTCATGTGCAAGGCACCAAAGATAGCTAAAAAGTCAATATTCAATACCTAAAACTTGAATTGTACTACTTCTTACTGGCTATTACATCAACTTAGAAGCTTCATCTGTGTTCTACTATGGTGCTTTTAGTGTCTCCGCATACCGCAGCACGCGACATAGTTTTGCAGTCGATAAGTACAACCGTTTCAGAGAGAAGAGCGGCCAATGTGACGATCTGGCTTTAAAACGATTCGATAACAAATGACGAATACGGACGGATTTCTCGGGTTTTTACTACATGTGAAGACTTTTCACATTCTCCAGTGCAAATCGGCTGCTAGTCCTCCTTTCATGCAGAATCTTAAGGTCCTAGCTCATGTCCAAGGCACCAAAGCCAGCTAAAAAGTCAATAAACGATACCTAAAACTTGAATTGTACTACTTCTACCTTTGTATTACATCAACTTAGAAGCTTCATCTGTGTTCTACTATGGTGCTTTTAGTGTCTCCGCATACCGCAGCACGCGACATAGCTTTGCAGACGATAAGTACAAGTGTTCCGGAGAGAAGAGCGGCCAATGTGACGATCTGGCTTAAAGTCGATTCGATAACAAATGACGAAAACGGACGGATTTTTCAGGTTTTTACTAAATATGAACACTTTTCACATACTCCCGTGCAAATCGGCTGCTAGTAGTCCTTTCATGCACAATCGTAAGGTCCTAGCTCATGTCCAAGGCACCAAAGCCAGCTAAAAAGTCAACAAACGATACCTAAAACTTGAATTGTACTACTTCTTACTGGCTATTACATCAACTTAGAAGCTTCATCTGTGTTTTACTATGGTGCTATTAGTGTCTCCACATACCGCAGCACGCGACATAGCTTTGCAGTTGATAAGTACAACCGTTTCAGAGAGAAGAGCGGCCAATGTGACGATCTGGCTTTAAGTCGATTCGATAACAAATGACGAAAACGGACGGATTTCTCAGGTTTTTACTACATATGAACACTTTTCACATTCTCCCGTGCAACTCCGCTGCTAATCCTCCGTTAATGCAGAATCTTAAGGTCCTAGCGCATGTGCAAGGCACCAAAGATAGCTAAAAAGTCAATAATCGATACCTAAAACTTGAATTGTAGTACTTCTTACTGGCTATTACATCAACTTAGAAGCTTCATCTGTGTTCTACTATGGTGATTTTAGTGTCTCCGCATACCCAGGCACGCGACAAAGCTTTGCAGACGATAAGTACAACCGTTTCAGAGAGAAGAGCGGCCAATGTGACGATCAGGCTTTAAGTCGATTCGATAACAAATGACGAAAACGGACGGATTTCTCAGGTTTTTACTACATTTGAACACTTTTCACATTCTCCCGTGCAACTCGGATGCTAGTCCTCCTTTCATGCAGAATATTAAGGTCCTAGCTCATGTCCAAGGCACCAAAGCCAGCTAAAAATTCAATATTCAATACCTAAAACTTGAATTGTACTACTTCTTACTGGCTATTACATCAACTTAGAAGCTTCATCTGTGTTCTACTATGGTGCTTTTAGTGTCTCCGCATACCGCAGCACGCGACATAGTTTTGCAGTCGATAAGTACAACCGTTTCAGAGAGAAGAGCGGCCAATGTGACGATCTGGCTTTAAGTCGATTCGATAAGAAATGACGAATACGGACGGATTTCTCGGGTTTTTACTACATGTGAAGACTTTTCACATTCTCCCGTGCAAATCGGCTGCTAGTCCTCCTTTCATGCAGAATGTTAAGGTCCTAGCTCATGTCCAAGGCACCAAAGCCAGCTAATAAGTCAATAATCGATACCTAAAACTTGAATTGTACTACTTCTTCCTTTGTATTACATCAACGTAGAAGCTTCATCTGTGTTCTACTATGGTGCTTTTAGTGTCTCCGCATAACGCAGCACGCGACATAGCTTTGCAGACGATAACTACGAGCGTTTCAGAGAGAAGAGCGGCCAATGTGACGATCTGACTTTAAGTCGATTCGATAACAAATGACGAAAACGGACGGATTTCTCAGGTTTTTAGTACATTTGAACACTTTTCACGTTTTCCCGTGCAACTCGGCTGCTAGTCCTCCTTTCATGCAGAATCTTAAGGTCCTAGCTCATGTCCAAGGCACCAAAGCCAGCTAAAACGTCAATAATCGATAACAAAAACTTGTATTGTACTACTTCTTACTGGCTATTACATCAACTTAGAAGTTTCATCTGTGTTCTACTATGGTGCTTTTAGTGTCTCCGCATACCGCCACACGCGACATAGCTTTGCAATCGATAAGTACAACCGTTTCAGAGAGAAGAGCGGCCAATGTGACGATCTGGCTTTAAGTCGATTCGATAACAAATGACGAAAACGGACGGATTACTCAGGTTTTTACTACATATGAACACTTTTCACATTCTCCCGTGCAACTCGGCTGCTAGTCCTCCTTTCATGCAGAATCTTAAGGTCCTAGCTCATGTCCAAGGCACCAAAGCCAGCTAAAAAGTCAATAAACGATACCTAAAACTTGAATTGTACTACTTCTTACTGGCTATTACATCAACTTAGAAGCTTCATCTGTGTTTTACTATGGTGCTTTTAGTGTCTCCACATACCGCAGCACGCGACATAGCTTTGCAGACGATAAGTACAACCGTTTCAGAGAGAAGAGCGGCCAATGTGACGATGTGGCTTTAAGTCGATTCGATAACAAATGACGAAAACGGACGGATTTCTCAGGTTTTTACTACATATGAACACTTTTCACATTCTCCCGTGCAACTCGGCTGCTAGTCCTCCTTCATGCAAAATCTTAATTTCCTAGCTCATGTCCAAAGCACCAAAGCCAGCTAAAAAGTCAATAATCGATACCTAAAACTTGAATTGTACTACTTCTTACTTACTATTACATCAACTTAGAAGCTTCATCTGTGTTCTACTATGGTGCTTTTAGTGTGTCCGCATACCGCAGCACGCGACATAGCTTTGCAGACGATAAGTACAACCGTTTCAGAGAGAAGATCGGCCAATGTGACGATCTGGCTTTAAGTCGATTCGATAACAAATGACGAAAACGGACGGATTTCTCAGGTTTTTCTACATATGAACACTTTTCACATTCTCCCGTGCAAATCGGCTGCTAGTCCTCCTTTCATGCAGAATCTTAAGGTCCTAGCTCATGTCCAAGGCACCAAAGCCAGCTAAAAATTCAATATTGAATACCTAAAATTTGAATTGTACTACTTCTTACTGGCTATTACATCAACTTAGAAGCTTCATCTGTGTTCTACTATGGTGCTTTTAGTGTCTCCGCATACCGCAGCACGCGACATAGCTTTGCAATCGATAAGTACAGCCGTTTCAGAGAGAAGAGCGGCCAATGTGACGATCTGGCTTTAAGTCGATTCGATAACAAATGACGAAAACGGACGGATTTCTCAGGTTTTTACTACATATGAACACTTTTCACATTCTCCCGTGCAACAGGGCTGCTAGTCCTCCTTTCATGGAGAATCTTAAGGTCCTAGGTCATGTCCAAGGCACCAAAGCCAGCTAAAAATTCAATATTGAATACCTAAAACTTGAATTGTACTACTTCCTACTGGAAATTACATCAACTTAGAAGTTTGATCTGTGTTCCACTATGGTGCTCATAGTGTCTCAGCATACCGCAGCACGCGACATAGCTTTGCAGACGATAAGTACAACCGTTTCAGAGAGAAGAGCGGCCAATGTGACGATCTGGCTTTAAGTCGATTCGATAACAAATGACGAAAACGGACGGATTTCGCAGGTTTTTACTACATTTGAACACTTTTCACATTCTCCCGTGCAACTCGGATGCTAGTCCTCCTTTCATGCAGAATATTAAGGTCCTAGCTCATGTCCAAGGCACCAAAGCCAGCTAAAAATTCAATATTCAATACCTAAAACTTGAATTGTACTACTTCTTACTGGCTATTACATCAACTGAGAAGCTTCATCTGTGTTCTACTATGGTGCTTTCAGTGTCTCCGCATACCGCAGCACGCGACATAGTTTTGCAGTCGATAAGTACAACCGTTTCAGAGAGAAGAGCGGCCAATGTGACGATCTGTCTTTAAGTCGATTCGATAACAAATGACGAATACGGACGGATTTCTCGGGTTTTTACTACATGTGAAGACTTTTCACATTCTCCCGTGCAAATCGGCTGCTAGTCCTCCTTTCATGCAGAATGTTAAGGTCCTAGCTCATGTCCAAGGCACCAAAGCCAGCTAAAAAGTCAATAATCGATACCTAAAACTTGAATTGTACGACATCTTCCTTTGTATTACATCAACTTAGAAGCTTCATCTGTCTTCTACTATGGTGCTTTTAGTGTCTCCGCATACGGCAGCACGCGACATAGCTTTGCAATCGATAAGTACAACCGTTTCAGAGAGAAGAGCGGCGAATGTGACGATCTGGCTTTAAGTCGATTCGATAACAAATGACGAAAACGGACGGATTTCTCAGGTTTTTACAACATATGAACACTTTTCACATTCTCCCGTGCAAATCGGCTGCTATTCCTATTTTCATGCAGAATGTTAAGGTCCTAGCTCATGTCCAAGGCACCAAAGCCAGCTAAAAGGTCAATAATCGATACCTAAAACTTGAATTGTACTACTTCTTCCTGGCTATTACATCAACATAGAAGCTTCATTTGTGTTTTACTATGGTGCTTTTAGTGTATCAGCATACCGTAGCACGCGACATAGCTTTGCAGACGATAAGTACAAGTGTTTCGGAGAGAAGAGCGGCCAATGTGACGATCTGGCTTTAAGTCGAATCGATAACAAATGACAAAAACGGACGGATTTCTCAGGTTTTTACTAAATATGAACACTTTTCACATTCTCCCGTGCAACTCGGCTGCTAGTCCTCCTTTCATGCAGAATCTTAAGATCCTAGCTCATGTCCAAGGCACCAAAGCCACCTAAAAAGTCAATAAACGATACCTAAAACTTGAATTGTACTACTTCTTATTGGCTATAACATCAACTTAGAAGTTTCATCTGTGTTCTGCTATGGTGCTTTTAGTGTCTCAGCATGCCGCAGCACGCGACATAGCTTTGCAGACGATAAGTACAACCGTTTCAGAGAGAAGAGCGGCCAATGAGACGATCTGGCTTTAAGTCGATTCGATAACAAATGACGAAAACGGACGGATTTCTCAGGTTTTTACTACATATGAACACTTTTCACATTCTCCCGTGCAACTCGGCTGCTAGTCCTCCTTCATGCAAAATCTTAATTTCCTAGCTCATGTCCAAAGCACCAAAGCCAGCTAAAAAGTCAATAATCGATACCTAAAACTTGAATTGTACTACTTCTTACTGGCTATTACATCAACTTAGAAGCTTCATCTGTGTTCTACTATGGTGCTTTTAGTGTCTCCGCATACCGCAGCACGCGACATAGCTTTGCAATCGATAAGTACAACCGTTTCAGAGAGAAGAGCGGCCAATGTGACGATCTGGCTTTAAGTCGATTCGAAAAAAAATGACGAAAACGGACGGATTTCTCAGGTTTTTACTACATATGAACACTTTTCACATTCTCCCGTGCAAATCGGCTGCCAGTCCTCCTTTCATGCAGAATCTTAAGGTCCTAGCTCATGTCCAAGGCACCAAAGCCAGCTAAAAAGTCAATAATCGATACCTAAAACTTGAATTGTACTATATCTTACTGGCTATTACATCAACTTAGAAGCATCATCTGTGTTCTACTATGGTGCTTTTACTGTCTCCGCATACCGCAGAACGCCACATAGCTTTGCAGACGATAAGTACAACCGTTTCAGAGAGAAGAGCGGTCAATGTGACGATCTGGCTTTAAGTCGATTCGATAACAAATGACGAAAACGGACGGATGTCTCAGGATTTTACTACATATGAACACTATTCACATTCTCCCGTGCAACTCGGCTGCTAGTCCTCTTTCATGCAAAATCTTAATTTCCTAGCTGATGTCCAAGGCAACAAAGAAGGGTAAAAAGTCAATAACCGATACCTAAAACTTGAATTGTACTTCTTCTTACTGGCTATTACATCAACTTAGAAGCTTCATTTGTGTTCTACTATGGTGCTTTTAGTGTCTCCGTATACCGCAGCATGCGACTTAGCTTTGCAATCGATAAGTACAACCGTTTCAGAGAGAAGAGCGGCCAATGTGACGATCTGGCTTTAAGTCGATTCGATAACAAATGACGAAAACGGACGGATTTCTCAGGTTTTTACTACATATGAACACTTTTCACATTCTCCCGTGCAACAGGGCTGCTAGTCCTCCTTTCATGCAGAATCTTAAGGTCCTAGCTCATGTCCAAGGCACCAAAGCCAGCTAAAAATTCAATATTGAATACCTAAAATTTGAATTGTACTACTTCTTCCTGGCTATTACATCAACATAGAAGCTTCACCTGTGTTCTACTATGGTGCTTTTAGTGTATCAGCATACCGTAGCACGCCACATAGCTTTGCAGACGATAAGTACAAGAGTTTCGGAGAGAAGAGCGTCCAATGTGACGATCTGGCTTTAAGTCGATTCGATCACAAATGACGAAAACGGACGGATTTCTCAGGTTTTTACTATATATGAACACTTTTCACATTCTCCTGTGCAACTCGGCTGCTAGTCCTCCTTTCATGCAGAATCTTAAGGTCCTAGCTCAAGTCCAAGGCACCAAAGCCAGCTAAAAAGTCAATATTCAATAAATAAAACTTGAATTGTACTACTTCTTACTGGCTATTACATCAACTTAGAAGTTTCATCTGTGTTCTGCTATGGTGCTTTTAGTGTCTCAGCATGCCGCAGCACGCGACATAGCTTTGCAGACGATAAGTACAACCGTTTCAGAGAGAAGAGCGGCCAATGTGAGGATCTGCCTTTCAGTCGATTCGATAACAAATGACGAAAACGGACGGATTTCCCAGGTTTTTACTACATATGAACACTTTTCACATTCTCCCGTGCAACTCGGCTGCTAGTCCTCCTTCATGCAAAATCTTAATTTCCTAGCTCATTTCCAAATCACCAAAGAAGGGTAAAAAGTCAATAACCGATACCTAAAACTTTAATTGTACTACTTCTTACTGGCTATTACATCAACTTAGAAGCTTCATCTGTGTTCTACTATGGTGCTTTTAGTGTCTCCGCATACCGCAGCACGCGACATAGCTTTGCAATCGATAAGTACAACCGTTTCAGAGAGAAGAGCGGCCAATGTGACGATCTGGCTTTAAGTCGATTCGATAACAAATGACGAAAACGGACGGATTTCTCAGGTTTTTACTACATATGAACACTTTTCACATTCTCCCGTGCAAATCGGCTGCCAGTCCTCCTTTCATGCAGAATCTTAAGGTCCTAGCTCATGTCCAAGGCACCAAAGCCAGCTAAAAAGTCAGTAATCGATTCCTAAAACTTGAATTGTACTATATCTTACTGGCTATTACATCAACTTAGAAGCATCATCTGTGTTCTACTATGGTGCTTTTACTGTCTCCGCATACCGCAGAACGCCACATAGCTTTGCAGACGATAAGTACAACCGTTTCAGAGAGAAGAGCGGTCAATGTGACGATCTGGCTTTAAGTCGATTCGATAAGATATGACGAAAAGGGACGGATGTCTCAGGTTTTTACTACATATGAACACTATTCACATTCTCCCGTGCAACTCGGCTGCTAGTCCTCCTTCATGCAAAATCTTAATTTCCTAGCTGATGTCCAAGGCACCAAAGAAGGGTAAAAAGCCAGCTAAAAAGTCAGTAATCGAAACCTAAAACTTGAATTGTACTATATCTTACTGGCTATTACATCAACTTAGAAGCATCATCTGTGTTCTACTATAGTGCTTTTACTGTCTCCGCATACCGCAGAACGCCACATAGCTTTGCAGACGATAAGTACAACCGTTTCAGAGAGAAGAGCGGTCAATGTGACGATCTGGCTTTAAGTCGATTCGATAAGATATGACGAAAACGGACGGATGTCTCAGGTTTTTACTACATATGAACACTATTCACATTCTCCCGTGCAACTCGGCTGCTAGTCCTCCTTCATGCAAAATCTTAATTACCTAGCTGATGTCCAAGGCACCAAAGAAGGGTAAAAAGTCAATAACCGATACCTAAAACTTGAATTGTACTTCTTCTTACTGGCTATTACATCAACTTAGAAGCTTCATCTGTGTTCTACTATGGTGCTTTTACTGTCTCCGCATACCGCAGCACGCGACATAGTTTTGCAATCGATAAGTACAACCGTTTCAGAGAGAAGAGCGGCCAATGTGACGATCTGGCTTTAAGTCGATTCGATAACAAATGACGAATACGGACGGATTTCTCGGGTTTTTATTACATGTGAGGACTTTTCACATTCTCCCGTGCAAATCGGTTGCTAGTCCTCCTTTCATGCAGAATGTTAAGGTCCTAGCTCATGTCCAAGGCACCAAAGCCAGCTAAAAAGTCAATAATCGATACCTAAAACTTGAATTGTACCACTTCTTCCTTTGTATTACATCAACTTAGAAGCTTCATCTGTGTTCTACTATGGTGCTTTTAGTGTCTCCGCATACCGCAGCATGCGACATAGCTTTAAGTCGATTCGATAACAAATGACGAAAACGGACGGATTTCTCAGGTTTTTACTACATATGAACACTTTTCACCTTCTCTCGTGCAAATCGGCTGCTATTCGTATTTTCATGCAGAATGTTAAGGTCCTAGCTCATGTCCAAGGCACCAAAGCCAGCTAAAAGGTCAATAATCGATACCTAAAACTTGAATTGTACTACTTCTTGCTGGCTATTACATCAACATAGAAGCTTCACCTGTGTTCTACTATGGTGCTTTTAGTGTATCAGCATACCGTAGCACGCGACATAGCTTTGCAGACGATAAGTACAAGTGTTTCGGAGAGAAGAGCGGCCAATGTGACGATCTGGCTTTAAGTCGATTCGATAACAAATGACGAAAACGGACGGATTTCTCAGGTTTTTACTACATATGAACACTTTTCACATTCTCCCGTGCAACTCGGCTGCTAGTCCTCTTTCATGCAAAATCTTAATTTCCTAGCTCATGTCCAAAGCACCAAAGAAGGGTAAAAAGTCAATAACCGATACCTAAAACTTTAATTGTACTACTTCTTACTGGCTATTACATCAACTTAGAAGCTTCATCTGTGTTCTACTATGGTGCTTTTAGTGTGTCCGCATACCGCAGCACGCGACATAGCTTTGCAGACGATAAGTACAACTTTTTCAGAGAGAAGAGCGGCCAATGTGACGATCTGGCTTGAAGTCGATTCGATAACTAATGACGAAAACGGACGGATTTCTCAGGTTTTTACTACATTTGAACACTTTTCACATTCTCCCGTACAACTCGGCTGCTAGTCCTCCTTTCATGCAGAATCTTAAGGTCCTAGCTCATGTCCAAGGCACCAATGCCAGCTAAAAAGTGAATAATCGATACCTAAAACTTGAATTGTACTACTTCTTACTGGCTATTACATCAACTTAGAAGCTTCATCTGTGTTCTACTATGGTGCTTTTAGTGTCTCCGCATACCGCAGCACGCGACATAGCTTTGCAATCGATAAGTACAACCGTTTCAGAGAGAAGAGCGGCCAATGTGACGATCTGGCTTTAAGTCGATTCGATAACAAATGACGAAAACGGACGGATTTCTCAGGTTTTTACTACATATGAACACTTTTCACATTCTCCCGTGCAAATCGGCTGCCAGTCCTCCTTTCATGCAGAATCTTAAGGTCCTAGCTCATGTCCAAGGCACCAAAGCCAGCTAAAAAGTCAATAATCGATACCTAAAACTTGAATTGTACTATATCTTACTGGCTATTACATCAACTTAGAAGCATCATCTGTGTTCTACTATGGTGCTTTTACTGTCTCCGCATACCGCAGAACGCCACATAGCTTTGCAGACGATAAGTACAACCGTTTCAGAGAGAAGAGCGGTCAATGTGACGATCTGGCTTTAAGTCGATAAGATAACAAATGACGAAAACGGACGGATGTCTCAGGTTTTTACTACATATGAACACTATTCACTTTCTCCCGTGCAACTCGGCTGCTAGTCCTCCTTTCATGCAGAATCTTAAGGTCCTAGCTCATGTCCAAGGCACCAATGCCAGCTAAAAAGTCAATAATCGATACCTAAAACTTGAATTGTACTACTTCTTACTGGCTATTACATCAACTTAGAAGCTTCATCTGTGTTCTACTATGGTGCTTTTAGTGTCTCCGCATACCGCAGCACGCGACATAGCTTTGCAATCGATAAGTACAACCGTTTCAGAGAGAAGAGCGGCCAATGTGACGATCTGGCTTTAAGTCGATTCGATAACAAATGACGAAAACGGACGGATTTCTCAGGTTTTTACTACATATGAACACTTTTCACATTCTCCCGTGCAAATCGGCTGCCAGTCCTCCTTTCATGCAGAATCTTAAGGTCCTAGCTCATGTCCAAGGCACCAAAGCCAGCTAAAAAGTCAATAATCGATACCTAAAACTTGAATTGTACTATATCTTACTGGCTATTACATCAACTTAGAAGCATCATCTGTGTTCTACTATGGTGCTTTTACTGTCTCCGCATACCGCAGAACGCCACATAGCTTTGCAGACGATAAGTACAACCGTTTCAGAGAGAAGAGCGGTCAATGTGACGATCTGGCTTTAAGTCGATTCGATAACAAATGACGAAAACGGACGGATGTCTCAGGTTTTTACTACATATGAACACTATTCACTTTCTCCCGTGCAACTCGGCTGCTAGTCCTCCTTCATGCAAAATCTTAATTTCCTAGCTGATGTCCAAGGCACCAAAGAAGGGTAAAAAGTCAATAACCGATACCTAAAACTAGAATTGTACTTCTTCTTACTGGCTATTACATCAACCTAGAAGCTTCATCTGTGTTCTACTATGGTGCTTTTACTGTCTCCGCATACCGCAGCACGCGACATAGCTTTGCAATCGATAAGTACAACCGTTTCAGAGAGAAGAGCGGCCAATGTGACGATCTGGCTTTAAGTCGATTCGATAACAAATGACGAAAACGGAAGGATTTCTCAGGTTTTTACTACATATGAACACTATTCACTTTCTCCCGTGCAAATCGGCTGCCAGTCCTCCTTTCATGCAGAATCATAAGGTCCTAGCTCATGTCCAAGGCACCAAAGCCAGCTAAAAAGTCAATAATCGATACCTAAAACTTGAATTGTACTACTTCTTACTGGCTATTACATCAACTTAGAAGCTTTATCTGTGTTCTACTATGGTGCTTTTAGTGTCTCAGAATACCGCAGCACGCGACATAGCTTTGCAGACGATAAGTACAACCGTTTCAGAGAGAAGAGCGGCCATTGTGACGATCTGGCTTGAAGAAGATTCGATAACAAATGACGAAAACGGACGGATTTCTAGGTTTTTACTACATATGAACACTTTTCATATTCTCCCGTGCAACTTCGCTGCTAATCCTCCTTTCATGCAGAATCTTAAGGTCCTTGCTCATGTCCAAGGTACCAAAGCCAGCTGAAAAGTCAATAATCGATACCTAAAACTTGAATTGTACTACATCTTACTGGCTATTACATCAACTTAGAAGCTTCATCTGTGTTCTACTATGGTGATTTTAGTGTCTCCGCATACCGCAGCACGCGACATAGCTTCGCAGACGATAAGTACAACCGTTTCAGAGAGAAGAGCGGGCAATGAGACGATCTGGCTTTAAGTCGATTCGATAACAAATGACGAAAACGGACGGATTTCTCAGGTTTTTACTACATATGAACACTTTTCACATTCTCCTGTGCAACTCGGCTGCTAGTCCTCCTTACATGCAGAATCTGAAGGTCCTAGCTCATGTCCAAGGCACCAAAGCCAGCTAAAAAGTCAATAATCGATACCTAAAACTTGAATTGTACTACTTCTTACTGGCTATTACATCAACTTAGAAGCATCATCTGTGTTCTACTATGGTGCTTTTACTGTCTCCGTATACCGCAGAACGCCACATAGCTTTGCAGACGATAAGTACAACCGTTTCAGAGAGAAGAGCGGCCAATGTGACGATCTGGCTTTAAGTCGATTCGATAACAAATGACGAAAACGGACGGATGTCGCAGGTTTTTACTACATATGAACACTATTTACATTCTCCCGTGCAACTCGGCTGCTAGTCCTCCTTTCTTGCAAAATCTTAATTTCCTAGCTGATGTCCAAGGCACCAAAGAAGGGTAAAAATCAATAACCGATACCTAAAACTTGAATTGTACTACTTCTTACTGGCTATTACATCAACTTAGAAGCTTCATCTGTGTTCTACTATGGTGCTTTTAGTGTCTCAGCATACCGCAGCACGCGACATAGCTTTGCAGAGGATAAGTACAAGTGTTTCAGAGAGAAGAGCGACCAATGTGACGATCTGGCTTTAAGTCGATTCGTTAACAAATGAGGAAAATGGACGGATTTCTCAGGTTTTTACTACATATGAACACTTTTCACATTCTCCCGTGCAACTCGGCTGCTAGTCCTCCTTTCATGCAGAATGTTAAGGTCCTAGCTCATGTCCAAGGCACCAAAGCCAGCTAAAAATTCAATAATCGATACCTAAAACTTGAATTGTACTACTTCTTACTGGCTATTACATCAACTTAGAAGCTTCATCTGTGTTCTACTATGGTGCTTTTAGTGTCTCCGCATACCGCAGCACGTGACATAGCTTTTCAATCGATAAGTACAACCGTTTCAGAGAGAAGAGCGGCCAATGTTACGATCTAGGTTTAAGTCGATTCAATAACAAATGACGAAACCGACGGATTTCTCAGGTTTTTACTACATACGAACACTTTTCACATTCTCCCGTGCAAATCGGCTGCTAGTCCTCCTTTCATGTAGAATCATAAGGTCCTAGCTCATGTCCAAGGCACCAAAGCCAGCTAAAAAGTCAATAATCGATACCTAAAACTTGAATTGTACTACTCCTTCCTGGCTATTACATCAACTTAGAAGCTTCATCTGTGTTCTACTATGGTGCTTTTAGTGTCTCCGCATACCGCAGCACGCGACATAGCTTTGCAGACGATAAGTACAACCGTTTCAGAGAGAAGAGCGGCCAATGTGACGATCTGGCTTTAAGTCGGTTCGATAACAAATGATGAAAACGGACCGATTTCTCAGGTTTTTACTACATATGAACACTATTCACATTCTCCAGTGCAACTCGGCTGCTAGTCCTCCTTTCATGCAGAATCGTAAGGTCCTAGCTCATGTCCAAGGCACCAAAGCCAGCTAAAAAGTCAATAATCAATACCTAAAACTTGAATTGTACTACTTCTTACTGGCTATTACATCAACTTAGAAGCTTCATCTGTGTTATACTATGGTGCTTTTAGTGTCTCCGCATACCGCAGCATGCGACATAGCTTTGCAGACGATAAGTACAACCGTTTCAGAGAGAAGAGCGGCCAATGTGACGATCTGGCTTTAAGTCGGTTCGATAACAAATGACGAAAACGGACCGATTTCTCAGGTTTTTTCTACATATGAACATTTTTCACATTCTCCCGTGAAACTCGGCTGCTAGTCCTCCTTTCATGCAGAATCTTAAGGTCCTAGCTCTTGTCCAAGGTACCAAAGCCAGCTGAAAAGTCAATAATCGATACCTAAAACTTGAATTGTACTACTTCTTACTGGCTATTACATCAACTTGTAAGCTTTATCTGTGTTCTACTATGGTGATTTTAGTGTCTCCGCATACCGCAGCACACGACATAGCTTTGCAGACGATAAGTACAACGGTTTCAGAGAGAAGAGCGGCCAATGAGACGATCTGGCTTTAAGTCGATTCGATAACAAATGACGAAAACGTACGGATTTCTCAGGTTTTTACTACATATGAACACTTTTCACAATCTCCCGTGCAACTCGGCTGCTAGTCCTCCTTTCATGCAGAATGTTAAGGTCCTAGCTCATGTCCAAGGCACCAAAGCCAGCTAAAAAGTCAATAAACGATATCTAAAACTTGAATTGTACTACTTCTTCCTGGCTATTACATCAACTTAGAAGCTTCATCTGTGTTCTACTATGGTGCTTTTAGTGTCTCAGCATACCGCAGCACGCGACATAGCTTTGCAATCGATAAGTACAACCGTTTCAGAGAGAAGAGCGGACAATGTGACGATCTGGCTTTAAGTCGATTCAATAACAAATGAGGAAAACGGACGGATTTCTCAGGTTTTTACTACATATGAACACTTTTCACATTCTGCCGTGCAACGCGGCTGCTAGTCCTCCTTTCATGCAGAATGTTAAGGTCCTAGCTCATGTCCAAGGCACCAAAGCCAGCTAAAAAGTCAATAATCGATACCTAAAACTTGAATTGTACTACTTCTTACTGGATATTACATCAACTTAGAAGCTTCATCTGTGTTCTACTATGGTGCTTTTAGTGTCTCCGCATACCGCAGCACGCGACATAGCTTTGCAGACGATAAGTACAACCGTTCCAGAGAGAAGAGCGGCCAATGTGACGAACTGGCTTTACGTCGATTCGATAACAAATGACGAAAACGGACGGATTTCCCAGGTTTTTACTACATATGAACACTTTTCACATTCTCCCGTGCAACTCGGCTGCTAGTCCTCCTTCATGCAAAATCTTAATTTCCTAGCTCATTTCCAAATCACCAAAGAAGGGTAAAAAGTCAATAACCGATACCTAAAACTTTAATTGTACTACTTCTTACTGGCTATTACATCAACTTAGAAGCTTCATCTGTGTTCTACTATGGTGCTTTTAGTGTGTCCGCATACCGCAGCACGCGACATAGCTTTGCAGACGATAAGTACAACTTTTTCAGAGAGAAGAGCGGCCAATGTGACGATCTGGTTTGAAGTCGATTCGATAACTAATGACGAAAACGGACGGATTTCTCAGGTTTTTACTACATTTGAACACTTTTCACATTCTCCCGTGCAACAGGGCTGCTAGTCCTCCTTTCATGCAGAATCTTAAGGTCCTAGCTCATGTCCAAGGCACCAAAGCCAGCTAAAAAGTCAGAAATCGATATCTAAAACTTGAATTGTACTACTTCTTACTGGCTATTACATCAACTTAGAAGCTTCATCTGTGTTCTACTATGGTGCTTTTAGTGTCTCCGCATACCGCAGCACGCGACATAGCTTTGCAATCGATAAGTACAACCGTTTCAGAGAGAAGAGCGGCCAATGTGACGATCTGGCTTTAAGTCGATTCGATAACAAATGACGAAAACGGACGGATTTCTCAGGTTTTTACTACATATGAACACTTTTCACATTCTCCCGTGCAAATCGGCTGCCAGTCCTCCTTTCATGCAGAATCTTAAGGTCCTAGCTGATGTCCAAGGCACCAAAGCCAGCTAAAAAGTCAATAATCGATACCTAAAACTTGAATTGTACTATATCTTACTGGCTATTACATCAACTTAGAAGCATCATCTGTGTTCTACTATGGTGCTTTTACTGTCTCCGCATACCGCAGAACGCCACATAGCTTTGCAGACGATAAGTACAACCGTTTCAGAGAGAAGAGCGGTCAATGTGACGATCTGGCTTTAAGTCGATTCGATAACAAATGACGAAAACGGACGGATGTCTCAGGTTTTTACTACATATGAACACTATTCACTTTCTCCCGTGCAACTCGGCTGCTAGTCCTCCTTCATGCAAAATCTTAATTTCCTAGCTGATGTCCAAGGCACCAAAGAAGGGTAAAAAGTCAATAACCGATACCTAAAACTTGAATTGTACTTCTTCTTACTGGCTATTACATCAACCTAGAAGCTTCATCTGTGTTCTACTATGGTGCTTTTACTGTCTCCGCATACCGCAGCACGCGACATAGCTTTGCAATCGATAAGTACAACCGTTTCAGAGAGAAGAGCGGACAATGTGACGATCTGGCTTTAAGTCGATTCGATAACAAATGACGAAAACGGACGGATTTCTCAGGTTTTTACTACATATGAACACTTTTCACATTCTCCCGTGCAACGCGGCTGCTAGTCCTCCTTTCATGCAGAATGTTAAGGTCCTAGCTCATGTCCAAGGCACCAAAGCCAGCTAAAAAGTCAATAATCGATACCTAAAACTTGAATTGTACTACTTCTTACTGGATATTACATCAACTTAGAAGCTTCATCTGTGTTCTACTATGGTGCTTTTAGTGTCTCCGCATACCGCAGCACGCGACATAGCTTTGCAGACGATAAGTACAACCGTTTCAGAGAGAAGAGCGGCCAATGTGACGAACTGGCTTTACGTCGATTCGATAACAAATGACGAAAACGGACGGATTTCCCAGGTTTTTACTACATATGAACACTTTTCACATTCTCCCGTGCAACTCGGCTGCTAGTCCTCCTTCATGCAAAATCTTAATTTCCTAGCTCATTTCCAAATCACCAAAGAAGGGTAAAAAGTCAATAACCGATACCTAAAACTTTAATTGTACTACTTCTTACTGGCTATTACATCAACTTAGAAGCTTCATCTGTGTTCTACTATGGTGCTTTTAGTGTCTCCGCATACCGCAGCACGCGACATAGCTTTGCAGACGATAAGTACAACCGTTTCAGAGAGAAGAGCGGCCAATGTGACGAACTGGCTTTACGTCGATTCGATAACAAATGACGAAAACGGACGGATTTCTCAGGTTTTTACTACATATGAACACTTTTCACATTCTCCCGTGCAAATCGGCTGCCAGTCCTCCTTTCATGCAGAATCTTAAGGTCCTAGCTGATGTCCAAGGCACCAAAGCCAGCTAAAAAGTCAATAATCGATACCTAAAACTTGAATTGTACTATATCTTACTGGCTATTACATCAACTTAGAAGCATCATCTGTGTTCTACTATGGTGCTTTTACTGTCTCCGCATACCGCAGAACGCCACATAGCTTTGCAGACGATAAGTACAACCGTTTCAGAGAGAAGAGCGGCCATTGTGACGATCTGGCTTGAAGAAGATTCGATAACAAATGATGAAAACGGACGGATTTCTAGGTTTTTACTACATATGAACACTTTTCATATTCTCCCGTGCAACTTCGCTGCTAATCCTCCTTTCATGCAGAATCTTAAGGTCCTTGCTCATGTCCAAGGTACCAAAGCCAGCTGTAAAGTCAATAATCGATACCTAAAACTTGAATTGTACTACATCTTACTGGCTATTACATCAACTTAGAAGCATCATCTGTGTTCTACTATGGTGATTTTAGTGTCTCCGCATACCGCAGCACGCGACATAGCTTCGCAGACGATAAGTACAACCGTTTCAGAGAGAAGAGCGGATAATGAGACGATCTGGCTTTAAGTCGATTCGATAACAAATGACGAAAACGGACGGATTTCTCAGGTTTTTACTACATATGAACACTTTTCACATTCTCCTGTGCAACTCGGCTGCTAGTCCTCCTTACATGCAGAATCTGAAGGTCCTAGCTCATGTCCAAGGCACCAAAGCCAGCTAAAAAGTCAATAATCGATACCTAAAACTTGAATTGTACTACTTCTTACTGGCTATTACATCAACTTAGAAGCATCATCTGTGTTCTACTATGGTGCTTTTACTGTCTCCGTATACCGCAGAACGCCACATAGCTTTGCAGACGATAAGTACAACAGTTTCAGAGAGAAGAGCGGCCAATGTGACGATCTGGCTTTAAGTCGATTCGATAACAAATGACGAAAACGGACGGATGTCGCAGGTTTTTACTACATATGAACACTATTTACATTCTCCCGTGCAACTCGGCTGCTAGTCCTACTTTCTTGCAAAATCTTAATTTCCTAGCTGATGTCCAAGGCACCAAAGAAGGGTAAAAAGTCAATAACCGATACCTCAAACTTTAATTGTACTACTTCTTACTGGCTATTACATCAACTTAGAAGCTTCATCTGTGTTCTACTATGGTGCTTTTAGTGTCTCAGCATACCGCAGCACGCGACATAGCTTTGCAGAGGATAAGTACAAGTGTTTCAGAGAGAAGAGCGACAAATGTGACGATCTGGCTTTAAGTCGATTCGTTAACAAATGAGGAAAATGGACGGATTTCTCAGGTTTTTACTACATATGAACACTTTTCACATTCTCCCGTGCAACTCGGCTGCTAGTCCTCCTTTCATGCAGAATGTTAAGGTCCTAGCTCATGTCCAAGGCACCAAAGCCAGCTAAAAATTCAATAATCGATACCTAAAACTTGAATTGTACTACTTCTTACTGGCTATTACATCAACTTAGAAGCTTCATCTGTGTTCTACTATGGTGCTTTTAGTGTCTCCGCATACCGCAGCACGCGACATAGCTTTGCAGACGATAAGTACAACCGTTTCAGAGAGAAGAGCGGCCAATGTGACGATCTGGCTTTAAGTCGGTTCGATAACAAATGATGAAAACGGACCGATTTCTCAGGTTTTTACTACATATGAACACTATTCACATTCTCCAGTGCAACTCGGCTGCTAGTCCTCCTTTCATGCAGAATCGTAAGGTCCTAGCTCATGTCCAAGGCACCAAAGCCAGCTAAATAGTCAATAATCAATACCTAAAACTTGAATTGTACTACTTCTTACTGGCTATTACATCAACTTAGAAGCTTCATCTGTGTTCTACTATAGTGCTTTTAGTGTCTCAGCATACTGCAGCACGCGACATAGCTTTGCAGACGATAAGTACAACCGTTTCAGAGAGAAGAGCCCCAAATGTGACGATCTGGCTTTAAGTAGATTCGATAACAAATGACGAAAACGGACGGATTTCTCAGGTTTTTACTACATATGAACACTTTTCACATTCTCCCGTGCAACTGGGCTGCTAGTCCTCCTTTCATGCAAAATCTTAATTTCCTAGCTCATGTTCAAGGCACCAAAGAAGGGTAAAAACTCAATAACCGATACCTAAAACTTTAATTGTACTGCTTCTTACTGGCTATTACATCAACTTAGAAGCTTCATCTGTGTTCTACTATGGTGCTTTTAGTGTCTCCGCATACCGCAGCACGCGACATAGCTTTGCAGACGATAAGTACAACCGTTTCAGAGAGAAGAGCGGCCAATGTGACGATCTGGCTTTAAGTCGGTTCGATAACAAATGACGAAAACGGACCGATATCTCAGGTTTTTACTACATATGAACACTTTTCACATTCTCCCGTGCAACTCGGCTGCTAGTCCTCCTTTCATGCAGAATGTTAAGGTCCTAGCTCATGTCCAAGGCACCAAAGCCAGCTAAAAAGTCAATAAACGATATCTAAAACTTGAATTGTACTACTTCTTCCTGGCTATTACATCAACTTAGAAGCATCATCTGTGTTCTACTATGGTGCTTTTAGTGTCTCAGCATACCGTAGCACGCGACATAGCTTTGCAATCGATAAGTACAACCGTTTCAGAGAGAAGAGCGGACAATGTGACGATCTGGCTTTAAGTCGATTCGATAACAAATGACGAAAACGGACGGATTTCTCAGGTTTTTACTACATATGAACACTTTTCACATTCTCCCGTGCAACGCGGCTGCTAGTCCTCCTTTCATGCAGAATGTTAAGGTCCTAGCTCATGTCCAAGGCACCAAAGCCAGCTAAAAAGTCAATAATCGATACCTAAAACTTGAATTGTACTACTTCTTACTGGATATTACATCAACTTAGAAGCTTCATCTGTGTTCTACTATGGTGCTTTTAGTGTCTCCGCATACCGCAGCACGCGACATAGCTTTGCAGACGATAAGTACAACCGTTTCAGAGAGAAGAGCGGCCAATGTGACGATGTGGCTTTACGTCGATTCGATAACAAATGACGAAAACGGACGGATTTCCCAGGTTTTTACTACATATGAACACTTTTCACATTCTCCCGTGCAACTCGGCTGCTAGTCCTCCTTCATGCAAAATCTTAATTTCCTAGCTCATTTCCAAATCACCAAAGAAGGGTAAAAAGTCAATAACCGATACCTAAAACTTTAATTGTACTACTTCTTACTGGCTATTACATCAACTTAGAAGCTTCATCTGTGTTCTACTATGGTGCTTTTAGTGTGTCCGCATACCGCAGCACGCGACATAGCTTTGCAGACGATAAGTACAACTTTTTCAGAGAGAAGAGCGGCCAATGTGACGATCTGGTTTGAAGTCGATTCGATAACTAATGACGAAAACGGACGGATTTCTCAGGTTTTTACTACATTTGAACACTATTCACATTCTCCCGTGCAACTCGGCTGCTAGTCCTCCTTTCGTGCAGAGTCTTAAGGTCCTAGCTCATGTCCAAGGCACCAAAGCCAGCTAAAAAGTCAGAAATCGATACCTAAAACTTGAATTGTACTACTTCTTACTGGCTATTACATCAACTTAGAAGCTTCATCTGTGTTCTACTATGGTGCTTTTAGTGTCTCCGCATACCGCAGCACGCGACATAGCTTTGCAATCGATAAGTACAACCGTTTCAGAGAGAAGAGCGGCCAATGTGACGATCTGGCTTTAAGTCGATTCGATAACAAATGACGAAAACGGACGGATTTCTCAGGTTTTTACTACATATGAACACTTTTCACATTCTCCCGTGCAAATCGGCTGCCAGTCCTCCTTTCATGCAGAATCTTAAGGTCCTAGCTCATGTCCAAGGCACCAAAGCCAGCTAAAAAGTCAGTAATCGATTCCTAAAACTGGAATTGTACTATATCTTACTGGCTATTACATCAACTTAGAAGCATCATCTGTGTTCTACTATGGTGCTTTTACTGTCTCCGCATACCGCAGAACGCCACATAGCTTTGCAGACGATAAGTACAACCGTTTCAGAGAGAAGAGCGGTCAATGTGACGATCTGGCTTTAAGTCGATTCGATAAGATATGACGAAAAGGGACGGATGTCTCAGGTTTTTACTACATATGAACACTATTCACATTCTCCCGAGCAACTCGGCTGCTAGTCCTCCTTCATGCAAAATCTTAATTTCCTAGCTGATGTCCAAGGCACCAAAGAAGGGTAAAAAGCCAGCTAAAAAGTCAGTAATCGAAACCTAAAACTTGAATTGTACTATATCTTACTGGCTATTACATCAACTTAGAAGCATCATCTGTGTTCTACTATAGTGCTTTTACTGTCTCCGCATACCGCAGAACGCCACATAGCTTTGCAGACGATAAGTACAACCGTTTCAGAGAGAAGAGCGGTCAATGTGACGATCTGGCTTTAAGTCGATTCGATAAGATATGACGAAAACGGACGGATGTCTCAGGTTTTTACTACATATGAACACTATTCACATTCTCCCGTGCAACTCGGCTGCTAGTCCTCCTTCATGCAAAATCTTAATTTCCTAGCTGATGTCCAAGGCACCAAAGAAGGGTAAAAAGTCAATAACCGATACCTAAAACTTGAATTGTACTTCTTCTTACTGGCTATTACATCAACTTAGAAGCTTCATCTGTGTTCTACTATGGTGCTTTTACTGTCTCCGCATACCGCAGCACGCGACATAGTTTTGCAATCGATAAGTACAACCGTTTCAGAGAGAAGAGCGGCCAATGTGACGATCTGGCTTTAAGTCAATTCGATAACAAATGACGAATACGGACGGATTTCTCGGGTTTTTACTACATGTGAGGACTTTTCACATTCTCCCGTGCAAATCGGCTGCTAGTCCTCCTTTCATGCAGAATGTTAAGGTCCTAGCTCATGTCCAAGGCACCAAAGCCAGCTAAAAAGTCAATAATCGATACCTAAAACTTGAATTGTACCACTTCTTCCTTTGTATTACATCAACTTAGAAGCTTCATCTGTGTTCTACTATGGTGCTTTTAGTGTCTCCGATTACCGCAGCATGCGACATAGCTTTAAGTCGATTCGATAACAAATGACGAAAACGGACGGATTTCTCAGGTTTTTACTACATATGAACACTTTTCACCTTCTCTCGTGCAAATCGGCTGCTATTCGTATTTTCATGCAGAATGTTAAGGTCCTAGCTCATGTCCAAGGCACCAAAGCCAGCTAAAAGGTCAATAATCGATACCTAAAACTTGAATTGTAGTACTTCTTGCTGGCTATTACATCAACATAGAAGCTTCACCTGTGTTCTACTATGGTGCTTTTAGTGTGTCCGCATACCGCAGCACGCGACATAGCTTTGCAGACGATAAGTACAACTTTTTCAGAGAGAAGAGCGGCCAATGTGACGATCTGGTTTGAAGTCGATTCGATAACTAATGACGAAAACGGACGGATTTCTCAGGTTTTTACTACATTTGAACACTATTCACATTCTCCCGTGCAACTCGGCTGCTAGTCCTCCTTTCGTGCAGAGTCTTAAGGTCCTAGCTCATGTCCAAGGCACCAAAGCCAGCTAAAAAGTCAGAAATCGATACCTAAAACTTGAATTGTACTACTTCTTACTGGCTATTACATCAACTTAGAAGCTTCATCTGTGTTCTACTATGGTGCTTTTAGTGTCTCCGCATACCGCAGCACGCGACATAGCTTTGCAATCGATAAGTACAACCGTTTCAGAGAGAAGAGCGGCCAATGTGACGATCTGGCTTTAAGTCGATTCGATAACAAATGACGAAAACGGACGGATTTCTCAGGTTTTTACTACATATGAACACTTTTCACATTCTCCCGTGCAAATCGGCTGCCAGTCCTCCTTTCATGCAGAATCTTAAGGTCCTAGCTCATGTCCAAGGCACCAAAGCCAGCTAAAAAGTCAGTAATCGATTCCTAAAACTTGAATTGTACTATATCTTACTGGCTATTACATCAACTTAGAAGCATCATCTGTGTTCTACTATGGTGCTTTTACTGTCTCCGCATACCGCAGAACGCCACATAGCTTTGCAGACGATAAGTACAACCGTTTCAGAGAGAAGAGCGGTCAATGTGACGATCTGGCTTTAAGTCGATTCGATAAGATATGACGAAAAGGGACGGATGTCTCAGGTTTTTACTACATATGAACACTATTCACATTCTCCCGAGCAACTCGGCTGCTAGTCCTCCTTCATGCAAAATCTTAATTTCCTAGCTGATGTCCAAGGCACCAAAGAAGGGTAAAAAGCCAGCTAAAAAGTCAGTAATCGAAACCTAAAACTTGAATTGTACTATATCTTACTGGCTATTACATCAACTTAGAAGCATCATCTGTGTTCTACTATAGTGCTTTTACTGTCTCCGCATACCGCAGAACGCCACATAGCTTTGCAGACGATAAGTACAACCGTTTCAGAGAGAAGAGCGGTCAATGTGACGATCTGGCTTTAAGTCGATTCGATAAGATATGACGAAAACGGACGGATGTCTCAGGTTTTTACTACATATGAACACTATTCACATTCTCCCGTGCAACTCGGCTGCTAGTCCTCCTTCATGCAAAATCTTAATTTCCTAGCTGATGTCCAAGGCACCAAAGAAGGGTAAAAACTCAATAACCGATACCTAAAACTTGAATTGTACTTCTTCTTACTGGCTATTACATCAACTTGGAAGCTTCATCTGTGTTCTACTATGGTGCTTTTACTGTCTCCGCATACCGCAGCACGCGACATAGTTTTGCAATCGATAAGTACAACCGTTTCAGAGAGAAGAGCGGCCAATGTGACGATCTGGCTTTAAGTCGATTCGATAACAAATGACGAATACGGACGGATTTCTCGGGTTTTTACTACATGTGAGGACTTTTCACATTCTCCCGTGCAAATCGGCTGCTAGTCCTCCTTTCATGCAGAATGTTAAGGTCCTAGCTCATGTCCAAGGCACCGAAGCCAGCTAAAAAGTCAATAATCGATACCTAAAACTTGAATTGTACCACTTCTTCCTTTGTATTACATCAACTTAGAAGCTTCATCTGTGTTCTACTATGGTGCTTTTAGTGTGTCCGCATACCGCAGCACGCGACATAGCTTTGCAGACGATAAGTACAACTTTTTCAGAGCGAAGAGCGGCCAATGTGACGATCTGGCTTGAAGTCGATTCGATAACTAATGACGAAAACGGACGGATTTCTCAGGTTTTTACTACATTTGAACACTTTTCACATTCTCCCGTACAACTCGGCTGCTAGTCCTCCTTTCATGCAGAATCTTAAGGTCCTAGCTCATGTCCAAGGCACTAATGCCAGCTAAAAAGTCAATAATCGATACCTAAAACTTGAATTGTACTACTTCTTACTGGCTATTACATCAACTTGGAAGCTTCATCTGTGTTCTACTATGGTGCTTTTAGTGTCTCCGCATACCGCAGCACGCGACATAGCTTTGCAATCGATAAGTACAACCGTTTCAGAGAGAAGAGCGGCCAATGTGACGATCTGGCTTTAAGTCGATTCGATAACAAATGACGAAAACGGACGGATTTCTCAGGTTTTTACTACATATGAACACTTTTCACATTCTCCCGTGCAAATCGGCTGCCAGTCCTCCTTTCATGCAGAATCTTAAGGTCCTAGCTGATGTCCAAGGCACCAAAGCCAGCTAAAAAGTCAATAATCGATACCTAAAACTTGAATTGTACTATATCTTACTGGCTATTACATCAACTTAGAAGCATCATCTGTGTTCTACTATGGTGCTTTTACTGTCTCCGCATACCGCAGAACGCCACATAGCTTTGCAGACGATAAGTACAACCGTTTCAGAGAGAAGAGCGGTCAATGTGACGATCTGGCTTTAAGTCGATTCGATAACAAATGACGAAAACGGACGGATGTCTCAGGTTTTTACTACATATGAACACTATTCACTTTCTCCCGTGCAACTCGGCTGCTAGTCCTCCTTCATGCAAAATCTTAATTTCCTAGCTGATGTCCAAGGCACCAAAGAAGGGTAAAAAGTCAATAACCGATACCTAAAACTTGAATTGTACTTCTTCTTACTGGCTATTACATCAACCTAGAAGCTTCATCTGTGTTCTACTATGGTGCTTTTACTGTCTCCGCATACCGCAGCACGCGACATAGCTTTGCAATCGATAAGTACAACCGTTTCAGAGATAAGAGCGGCCAATGTGACGATCTGGCTTTAAGTCGATTCGATAACAAATGACGAAAACGGAAGGATTTCTCAGGTTTTTACTACATATGAACACTTTTCACATTCTCCCGTGAAAATCGGCTGCTAGTCCTCCTTTCATGCAGAATCATAAGGTCCTAGCTCATGTCCAAGGCACCAAAGCCAGCTAAAAAGTCAATAATCGATACCTAAAACTTGAATTGTACTACTTCTTACTGGCTATTACATCAACTTAGAAGCTTTATCTGTGTTCTACTATGGTGCTTTTAGTGTCTCAGAATACCGCAGCACGCGACATAGCTTTGCAGACGATAAGTACAACCGTTTCAGAGAGAAGAGCGGCCATTGTGACGATCTGGCTTGAAGAAGATTCGATAACAAATGACGAAAACGGACGGATTTCTAGGTTTTTACTACATATGAACACTTTTCATATCCTCCCGTGCAACTTCGCTGCTAATCCTCCTTTCATGCAGAATCTTAAGGTCCTTGCTCATGTCCAAGGTACCAAAGCCAGCTGAAAAGTCAATAATCGATACCTAAAACTTGAATTGTACTACATCTTACTGGCTATTACATCAACTTAGAAGCTTCATCTGTGTTCTACTATGGTGATTTTAGTGTCTCCGCATACCGCAGCACGCGACATAGCTTCGCAGACGATAAGTACAACCGTTTCAGAGAGAAGAGCGGCCAATGTGACGATCTGGCTTTAAGTCGATTCGATAACAAATGACGAAAACGGACGGATTTCTCAGGTTTTTACTACATATGAACACTTTTCACATTCTCCTGTGCAACTCGGCTGCTAGTCCTCCTTACATGCAGAATCTGAAGGTCCTAGCTCATGTCCAAGGCACCAAAGCCAGCTAAAAAGTCAATAATCGATACCTAAAACTTGAATTGTACTACTTCTTACTGGCTATTACATCAACTTAGAAGCATCATCTGTGTTCTACTATGGTGCTTTTACTGTCTCCGTATACCGCAGAACGCCACATAGCTTTGCAGACGATAAGTACAACCGTTTCAGAGAGAAGAGCGGCCAATGTGACGATCTGGCTTTAAGTCGATTCGATAACAAATGACAAAAACGGACGGATGTCGCAGGTTTTTACTACATATGAACACTTATTACATTCTCCCGTGCAACTCGGCTGCTAGTCCTCCTATCTTGCAAAATCTTAATTTCCTAGCTGATGTCCAAGGCACCAAAGAAGGGTAAGAAGTCAATAACCGATACCTAAAACTTGAATTGTACTACATCTTACTGGCTATTACATCAACTTAGAAGCTTCATCTGTGTTCTACTATGGTGCTTTTAGTGTCTCAGCATACCGCAGCACGCGACATAGCTTTGCAGAGGATAAGTACAAGTGTTTCAGAGAGAAGAGCGACCAATGTGACGATCTGGCTTTAAGTCGATTCGTTAACAAATGAGGAAAATGGACGGATTTCTCAGGTTTTTACTACATATGAACACTTTTCACATTCTCCCGTGCAACTCGGCTGCTAGTCCTCCTTTCATGCAGAATGTTAAGGTCCTAGCTCATGTCCAAGAAACCAAAGCCAGCTAAAAATTCAATAATCGATACCTAAAACTTGAATTGTACTACTTCTTACTGGCTATTACATGAACTTAGAAGCTTCATCTGTGTTCTACTATGGTGCTTTTAGTGTCTCCGCATACCGCAGCACGTGACATAGCTTTGCAATCGATAAGTACAACCGTTTCAGAGAGAAGAGCGGCCAATGTGACGATCTAGGTTTAAGTCGATTCAATAACAAATGACGAAACCGACGGATTTCTCAGGTTTTTACTACATATGAACACTTTTCATATTCTCCCGTGCAAATCGGCTGCTAGTCCTCCTTTCAAGTAGAATCATAAGGTCCTAGCCCATGTCCAAGGCACCAAAGCCAGCTAAAAAGTCAATAATCGATACCTAAAACTTGAATTGTACTACTCCTTCCTGGCTATTACATCAACTTAGAAGCTTCATCTGTGTTCTACTATGGTGCTTTTAGTGTCTCCGCATACCGCAGCACGCGACATAGCTTTGCAGACGATAAGTACAACCGTTTCAGAGAGAAGAGCGGCCAATGTGACGATCTGGCTTTAAGTCGGTTCGATAACAAATGATGAAAACGGACCGATTTCTCAGGTTTTTACTACATATAAACACTATTCACATTCTCCAGTGCAACTCGGCTGCTAGTCCTCCTTTCATGCAGAATCGTAAGGTCCTAGCTCATGTCCAAGGCACCAAAGCCAGCTAAAAAGTCAATAATCAATACCTAAAACTTGAATTGTACTACTTCTTACTGGCTATTACATCAACTTAGAAGCTTCATCTGTGTTCTACTATAGTGCTTTTAGTGTCTCAGCATACTGCAGCACGCGACATAGCTTTGCAGACGATAAGTACAACCGTTTCAGAGAGAAGAGCCCCCAATGTGACGATCTGGCTTTAAGTAGATTCGATAACAAATGACGAAAACGGACGGATTTCTCAGGTTTTTACTACATATGAACACTTTTCACATTCTCCCGTGCAACTGGGCTGCTAGTCCTCCTTTCATGCAAAATCTTAATTTCCTAGCTCATGTTCAAGGCACCAAAGAAGGGTAAAAACTCAATAACCGATACCTAAAACTTTAATTGTACTACTTCTTACTGGCTATTACATCAACTTAGAAGCTTCATCTGTGTTCTACTATGGTGCTTTTAGTGTCTCCGCATACCGCAGCACGCGACATAGCTTTGCAGACGATAAGTACAACCGTTTCAGAGAGAAGAGCGGCCAATGTGACGATCTGGCTTTAAGTCGGTTCGATAACAAATGACGAAAACGGACCGATTTCTCAGGTGTTTACTACATATGAACACTATTCACATTCTCCAGTGCTACTCGGCTGCTAGTCCCCCTTACATGCAGAATCCTAAGGTCCTAGCTCATGTCCAAGGCACCAAAGCCAGCTAAAAAGTCAATATTCAATACCTAAAACTTGAATTGTACTACTTCTTACTGGCTATTACATCAACTTAGAAGCTTCATCTGTGTTCTACTACAGTGCTTTTAGTGTCTCAGCATACTGCAGCACGCGACGTAGCTTTGCAGACGATAACTACAACCGTTTCAGAGAGAAGAGCGGCCAATGTGACGATCTGGCTTTAAGTAGATTCGATAACAAATGACGTAAACGGACGGATGTCTCAGGTTTTTTCTACATATGAACATTTTTCACATTCTCCCGTGAAACTCGGCTGCTAGTCCTCCTTTCATGCAGAATCTTAAGGTCCTAGCTCATGTCCAAGGTACCAAAGCCAGCTGAAAAGTCAATAATCGATACCTAAAACTTGAATTGTACTACTTCTTACTGGCTATTACATCAACTTGTAAGCTTCATCTGTGTTCTACTATGGTGATTTTAGTGTCTCCGCATACCGCAGCACGCGACATAGCTTTGCAGACGATAAGTACAACCGTTTCAGAGAGAAGAGCGGCCAATGAGACGATCTGGCTTTAAGTCGATTCGATAACAAATGACGAAAACGTACGGATTTCTCAGGTTTTTACTACATATGAACACTTTTCACATTCTCCCGTGCAACTCGGCTGCTAGTCCTCCTTTCATGCAGAATGTTAAGGTCCTAGCTCATGTCCAAGGCACCAAAGCCAGCTAAAAAGTCAATAAACGATATCTAAAACTTGAATTGTACTACTTCTTCCTGGCTATTACATCAACTTAGAAGCTTCATCTGTGTTCTACTATGGTGCTTTTAGTGTCTCAGCATACCGCAGCACGCTTCATAGCTTTGCAATCGATAAGTACAACCGTTTCAGAGAGAAGAGCGGACAATGTGACGATCTGGCTTTAAGTCGATTCGATAACAAATGACGAAAACGGACGGATTTCTGGGTTTTTACTACATATGAACACTTTTCACATTCTCCCGTGCTACGCGGCTGCTAGTCCTCCTTTCATGCAGAATGTTAAGGTCCTAGCTCATGTCCAAGGCACCAAAGCCAGCTAAAAAGTCAATAATCGATACCTAAAATTTGAATTGTACTACTTCTTACTGGCTATTACATCAACTTAGAAGCTTTATCTGTGTTCTACTATGGTGCTTTTACTGTCTCCGCATACCGCAGAACGCCACATAGCTTTGCAGACGATAAGTACAACCGTTTCAGAGAGAAGAGCGGCCAATGAGACGATCTGGCTTTAAGTGGATTCGATAACAAATGTCGAAAACGGACCGATTTCTCGGGTTTTTACTACATATGAACACTTTTCACATTCTCCCGTGCAACTTGGCTCTTCGTCCTCCTTTCATGCAGAATCTTAAGGTCCTAGCTCATGTCCAAGGCACCAAAGCAAGCTAAAAAGTAAATATTCAATACCTAAAACTTGAATTGTACTACTTCTTACTGGCTATTGCATCAACTTAGAAGCTTCATCTGTGTTCTACTATGGTGCGTTTAGTGTCTCAGCATACCGCAGCACGCGACATAGCTTTGCAGAGGATAAGTACAAGTGTTTCAGAGAGAAGAGCGACCAATGTGACGATCTGGCTTTAAGTGGATTCGATAACAAATGAGGAAAATGGACGGATTTCTCAGGTTTTTACTACATATGAACACTTTTCACCTTCTCCCGTGCAAATCGGCTGCAATTCGTATTTTCATGCAGAATGTTAAGGTCCTAGCTCATGTCCAAGGCACCAAAGCCAGCTAAAAGGTCAATAATCGATACCTAAAACTTGAATTGTACTACTTCTTGCTGGCTATTACATCAACATAGAAGCTTCACCTGTGTTCTACTATGGTGCTTTTAGTGTATCAGCATACCGTAGCACGCGACATAGCTTTGCAGACGATAAGTACAAGTGTTTCGGAGAGAAGAGCGGCCAATGTGACGATCTGGCTTTAAGTCGATTCGATAACAAATGACGAAAACGGACGGATTTCTCAGGTTTTTACTAAATATGAACACTTTTCACATTCTCCCGTGCAACTCGGCTGCTAGTCCTCCTTTCATGCAGAATCTTAAGGTCCTAGCTCATGTCCAAGGCACCAAAGCCAGCTAAAAAGTCAATAAACGATACCTAAAACTTGAATTGTACTACTTCTTACTGGCTATTACATCAACTTAGAAGCTTCATCTGTGTTTTACTATGGTGCTTTTAGTGTCTCCGCATACCGCAGCACGCGACATAGCTTTGCAGACGATAAGTACAACCGTTTCAGAGAGAAGAGCGGCCAATGTGACGATCTGGCTTTAAGTCGGTTCGATAACAAATGATGAAAACGGACCGATTTCTCAGGTTTTTACTACATATGAACACTATTCACATTCTCCAGTGCAACTCGGCTGCTAGTCCTCCTTTCATGCAGAATCGTAAGGTCCTAGCTCATGTCCAAGGCACCAAAGCCAGCTAAAAAGTCAATAATCAATACCTAAAACTTGAATTGTACTACTTCTTACTGGCTATTACATCAACTTAGAAGCTTCATCTGTGTTCTACTATAGTGCTTTTAGTGTCTCTACATACTGCAGCACGCGACATAGCTTTGCAGACGATAAGTACAACCGTTTCAAAGAGAAGAGCCCCCAATGTGACGATCTGGCTTTAAGTAGATTCGATAACAAATGACGAAACCAGACGGATTTCACAGGTTTTCACTACATATGAACACTTTTCACATTCTCCCGTGCAACTCGGCTGCTAGTCCTCCTTTCATGCAAAATCTTAATTTCCTAGCTCATGTTCAAGGCACCAAAGAAGGGTAAAAACTCAATAACCGATACCTAAAACTTTAATTGTACTACTTCTTACTGGCTATTACATCAACTTAGAAGCTTCATCTGTGTTCTACTATGGTGCTTTTAGTGTCTCCGCATACCGCAGCACGCGACATAGCTTTGCAGACGATAAGTACAACCGTTTCAGAGAGAAGAGCGGCCAATGTGACGATCTGGCTTTAAGTCGGTTCGATAACAAATGATGAAAACGGACCGATTTCTCAGGTTTTTACTACATATGAACACTATTCACATTCTCCCGTGAAAATCGGCTGCTAGTCCCCCTTTCATGCAGAATCGTAAGGTCCTAGCTCATGTCCAAGGCACCAAAGCCAGCTAAAAAGTCAATATTCAATACCTAAAACTTGAGTTGTCCTACTTCTTACTGGCTATTACATCAACTTAGAAGCTTCATCTGTGTTCTACTATAGTGCTTTTAGTGTCTCAGCATACTGCAGCACGCGACATAGCTTTGCAGACGATAACTACAACCGTTTCAGAGAGAAGAGCGGCCAATGTGACGACCTGGCTTGAAGAAGATTCGATAACAAATGACGAAAACGGACGGAATTCTAGGTTTTTACTACATATGAACACTTTTCATATTCTCCCGTGCAACTCCGCTGCTAATCCTCCTTTCATGCAGAAGCTTAAGGTCCTAGCTCATGTCCAAGGCACCAAAGCCAGCTAAAAATCAATAATCGATACCTAAAACTTGAATTGTACTACTTCTTACTGGCTATTACATCAACTTAGAAGCTTCATCTGTGTTCTACTATGGAGCTTTTACTGTCTCCGCATACCGCAGCACGCGACATAGCTTTGCAGACGATAAGTACAACCGTTTCAGAGAGAAGAGCGGCCAATGTGACGATCTGGCTTTAAGTAGATTCGATAACAAATGACGTAAACGGACGGATGTCTCAGGTTTTTACTACATATGAACACTTTTCACATTCTCCCGTGCAACTCGGCTGCTAGTCCTCCTTTCATGCAGAATGTTAAGGTCCTAGCTCATGTCCAAGGCACCAAAGCCAGCTAAAAAGTCAATAAACGATATCTAAAACTTGAATTGTACTACTTCTTCCTGGCTATTACATCAACTTAGAAGCTTCATCTGTGTTCTACTATGGTGCTTTTAGTGTCTCAGCATACCGCAGCACGCGACATAGCTTTGCAATCGATAAGTACAACCGTTTCAGAGAGAAGAGCGGACAATGTGACGATGTGGCTTTAAGTCGATTCGATAACAAATGACGAAAACGGACGGATTTCTCAGGTTTTTACTACATATGAACACTTTTCACATTCTCCCGTGCAACGCGGCTGCTAGTCCTCCTTTCATGCAGAATGTTAAGGTCCTAGCTCATGTCCAAGGCACCAAAGCCAGCTAAAAAGTCAATAATCGATACCTAAAACTTGAATTGTACTACTTCTTACTGGATACTACATCAACTTAGAAGCTTCATCTGTGTTCTACT
Organism: Schistocerca gregaria; assembly: GCF_023897955.1. Lineage (NCBI taxonomy): Eukaryota > Metazoa > Arthropoda > Insecta > Orthoptera > Acrididae > Schistocerca > Schistocerca gregaria. Next base: position 593,862,940 of record NC_064925.1, read on the forward strand.
ATGGTGCTTTTAGTGTCTCCGCATACCGCAGCACGCGACATAGCTTTGCAGACGATAAGTACTACCGTTTCAGAGAGAAGAGCGGCCAATGTGACGATCTGGCTTTACGTCGATTCGATAACAAATGACGAAAACGGAAGGATTTCTCAGGTTTTTACTACATATGAACACTTTTCACATATTCCCGTGCAAATCGGCTGCTAGTCCTCCTTTCATGCAGAATCATAAGGTCCTAGCTCATGTCCAAGGCACCAAAGCCAGCTAAAAAGTCAATAATCGATACCTAAAATTTGAATTGTACTACTTCTTACTGGCTATTACATCAACTTAGAAGCTTTATCTGTGTTCTACTATGGTGCTTTTAGTGTCTCCGCATACCGCAGAACGCCACATAGCTTTGCAGACGATAAGTACAACCGTTTCAGAGAGAAGAGCGGCCAATGAGACGATCTGGCTTTAAGTCGATTCGATAACAAATGTCGAAAACGGACCGATTTCTCGGGTTTTTACTACATATGAACACTTTTCACATTCTCCCGTGCAACTTGGCTCTTCGTCCTCCTTTCATGCAGAATCTTAAGGTCCTAGCTCATGTCCAAGGCACCAAAGCCAGCTAAAAAGTAAATATTCAATACCTAAAACTTGAATTGTACTACTTCTTACTGGCTATTACATCAACTTAGAAGCTTCATCTGTGTTCTACTATGGTGCGTTTAGTGTCTCAGCATACCGCAGCACGCGACATAGCTTTGCAGAGGATAAGTACAAGTGTTTCAGAGAGAAGAGCGACCAATGTGACGATCTGGCTTTAAGTCGATTCGATAACAAATGAGGAAAATGGACAGATTTCTCAGGTTTTTACTACATATGAACACTCTTTACCTTCTCCCGTGCAAATCGGCTGCTATTCGTATTTTCATGCAGAATGTTAAGGTCCTAGCTCATGTCCAAGGCACCAAAGCCAGCTAAAAGGTCAATAATCGATACCTAAAACTTGAATTGTACTACTTCTTGCTGGCTATTACATCAACATAGAAGCTTCACCTGTGTTCTACTATGGTGCTTTTAGTGTATCAGCATACCGTAGCACGCGACATAGCTTTGCAGACGATAAGTACAAGTGTTTCGGAGAGAAGAGCGGCCAATGTGACGATCTGGCTTTAAGTCGATTCGATAACAAATGACGAAAACGGACGGATTTATCAGGTTTTTACTAAATATGAACACTTTTCACATTCTCCCGTGCAACTCGGCTGCTAGTCCTCCTTTCATGCAGAATCTTAAGGTCCTAGCTCATGTCCAAGGCACCAAAGCCAGCTAAAAAGTCAATAAACGATACCTAAAACTTGAATTGTACTACTTCTTACTGGCTATTACATCAACTTAGAAGCTTCATCTGTGTATTACTATGGTGCTTTTAGTGTCTCCGCATACCGCAGCACGCGACATAGCTTTGCAGACGATAAGTACAACTGTTTCAGAGAGAAGAGCGGCCAATGTGACGATCTGGCTTTAAGTCGATTCGATAACAAATGACGAAAACGGACGGATTGCTCAGGTTTTTACTACATATGAACACTTTTCACATTCTCCTGTGCAACTCGGCTGCTAGTCCTCCTTTCATGCAGAATCTTAAGGTCCTAGCTCAAGTCCAAGGCACCAAAGCCAGCTAAAAAGTCAATATTCAATACCTAAAACTTGAATTGTACTACTTCTTACTGGCTATTACATCAACTTAGAAGCTTCATCTGTGTTCTGCTATGGTGCTTTTAGTGTCTCAGCATACCGCAGCACGCGACATAGCTTTGCAGACGATAAGTACAACCGTTTCAGAGAGAAGAGCGGCCAATGTGACGATCTGGCTTAAAGTCGATTCGATAACAAATGACGAAAACGGACGGATTTCTCAGGTTTTTACTACATATGAACACTTTTCACATTCTCCCGTGCAAGTCGGCTGCTAGTCCTTCTTACAAGCAGAATCTTAAGGTCCTAGCTCATGTCCAAGGCACCAAAGCCAGCTAAAAAGTCAATAATCGATACCTAAAACTTTAATTGTACTTCTTCTTACTGTCTATTACATCAACTTAGAAGCTTCATCTGTGTTCTACTATGGTGCTTTTACTGTCTCCGCATACCGCAGCACGCGACATAGTTTTGCAATCGATAAGTACAACCGTTTCAGAGAGAAGAGCGGCCAATGTGACGATCTGGCTTTAAGTCGATTCGATAACAAATGACGAATACGGACGGATTTCTCGGGTTTTTACTACATGTGAAGACTTTTCACATTCTCCCGTGCAAATCGGCTGCTAGTCCTCCTTTCATGCAGAATGTTATGGTCCTAGCTCATGTCCAAGGCACCAAAGCCAGCTAAAAAGTCAATAATCGATACCTAAAACTTTAATTGTACTACTTCTTCCTTTGTATTACATCAACTTAGAAGCTTCATCTGTGTTCTACTATGGTGCTTTTAGTGTCTCCGCATACCGCAGCACGCGACATAGCTTTGCAGACGATAAGTACAAGTGTTTCAGAGAGAAGAGCGGCCAATGTGACGATCTGGCTTTAAGTCGATTCGATAACAAATGACGAAAACGGACGGATTTCTCAGGTTTTTACTACATATGAACACTTTTCACATTCTCCCGTGCAACTCGGCTGCTAGTCCTCCTTACATGCAGAATCTTAAGGTCCTAGCTCATGTCCAAGGCACCAAAGCCAGTTAAAAAGTCAATAATCCATACCTAAAACTTGAATTGTACTTCTTCTTACTGGCTATTACATCAACTTAGAAGCTTCATCTGTGTTCTACTATGGTTCTTTTAGTGTCTCAGCATACCGCAGCACGCGACATAGCTTTGCAGAGGATAAGTACAAGTGTTTCAGAAAGAAGAGTGACCAATGTGACGATCTGGCTTTAAGTCGATTCGTTAACAAATGAGGAAAATGGACGGATTTCTCAGGTTTTTACTACATATGAACACTTTTCACATTCTCCCGTGCAACTCGGCTGCTAGTCCTCCTTACATGCAGAATCTTAAGGTCCTAGCTCATGTCCAAGGCACCAAAGCCAGTTAAAAAGTCAATAATCGATACCTAAAATTTGAATTGTACTTCTTCTTACTGGCTATTACATCAACTTAGAAGCTTCATCTGTGTTCTACTATGGTGCTTTTACTGTCTCCGCATACCGCAGCACGCGACATAGTTTTGCAATCGATAAGTACAACCGTTTCAGAGAGAAGAGCGGCCAATGTGACGATCTGGCTTTAAGTCGATTCGATAACAAATGACGAAAACGGACGGATTTCTCAGGTTTTTACTACATATGAACACTTTTCACATTCTCCCGTGCAACTCGGCTGCCAGTCCTCCTTTCATGCAGAATCTTAAGGTAGTAGCTCATGTCCAAGGCACCAAAGCCAGCTAAAAAGTCAATAATCGATACATAAAACTTGAATTGTACTACTTCTTACTGGCTATTACATCAACTTAGAAGCTTCATCTGTGTTCTACTATGGTGCTTTTAGTGTCTCCGCATACCGCAGCACACGACATATCTTTGCAGACGATAAGTACTACCGTTTCAGAGAGAAGAGCGGCCAATGTGACGATCTGGCTTTACGTCGATTCGATAACAAATGACGAAAACGGAAGGTTTTCTCAGGTTTTTACTACATATGAAAACTTTTCACATTCTCCCGTGCAAATCGGCTGCTAGTCCTCCTTTCATGCAGAATCATAAGCTCCTAGCTCATGTCCAAGGCACCAAAGCCAGCTAAAAAGTCAATAATGGATACCTAAAACTTGAATTGTACTACTTCTTACTGGCTATTACATCAACTTAGAAGCTTTATCTGTGTTCTACTATGGTGCTTTTAGTGTCTCAGAATACCGCAGCACGCGACATAGCTTTGCAGACGATAAGTACAACCGTTTCAGAGAGAAGAGCGGCCATTGTGACGATCTGGCTTGAAGAAGATTCGATAACAAATGACGAAAACGGACGGATTTCTAGGTTTTTACTACATATGAACACTTTTCATATTCTCCCGTGCAACTCCGCTGCTAATCCTCCTTTCATGCAGAAGCTTAAGGTCCTAGCTCATGTCCAAGGCACCAAAGCCAGCAAAAAGTCAATAATCGATACCTAAAACTTGAATTGTACTACTTCTTACTGGCTATTACATCAACTTAGAAGCTTCATCTGTGTTCTACTATGGTGCTTTTACTGTCTCCGCATACCGCAATACGCGACATAGGTTTGCACACGATAAGTACAACCGTTTCAGAGAAGAAGAGCGGCCAATGTGACGATCTGGCTTTAAGTAGATTCGATAACAAATGACGAAAACGGACGGATTTCTCAGGTTTTTACTACATATGAACACTTTTCACATTCTCCTGTGTAACTCGGCTGCTAGTCCTCCTTACATGCAGAATCTGAAGGTCCTAGCTCATGTCCAAGGCACCAAAGCCAGCTAAAAAGTCAATAATTGATACCTAAAACTTGAATTGTACTACTTCTTACTGGCTATTACATCAACTTAGAAGCATCATCTGTGTTCTACTATGGTGCTTTTAGTGTCTCAGCATACCGCAGCACGCGACATAGCTTTGCAGAGGATAAGTACAAGTGTTTCAGAAAGAAGAGCGACCAATGTGACGATCTGGCTTTAAGTCGATTCGTTAACAAATGAGGAAAATGGACGGATTTCTCAGGTTTTTACTACATATGAACACTTTTCACATTCTCCCGTGCAACTCGGCTGCTAGTCCTCCTTTCATGCAGAATGTTAAAGTCCTAGCTCATGTCCAAGGCACCAAAGCCAGCTAATAAGTCAATAATCGATACCTAAAACTTGAATTGTACTACTTCTTACTGGCTATTACATCAACTTAGAAGCTTCATCTGTGTTCTACTATAGTGCTTTTAGTGTCTCCGCATACCGCAGCACGCGACATAGCTTTGCAATCGATAAGTACAACCGTTTCAGAGAGAAGGGCGGCCAATGTGACGATCTAGCTTTAAGTCGATTCAATAACAAATGACGAAAACGGACGGATTTCTCAGGTTTTTACTACATATGACAACTTTTCACATTCTCCCGTGCAAATCGGCTGCTAGTCCTCCTTTCATGTAGAATCATAAGGTCCTAGCTCATGTCCAAGGCACTAAAGCCAGCTAAAAAGTCAATAATCGATACCTAAAACTTGAATTGTACTACTCCTTCCTGGCTATTACATCAACTTAGAAGCTTCATCTGTGTTCTACTATGGTGCTTTTAGTGTTTCCGCATACCGCAGCACGCGACATAGCTTTGCAGACGATAAGTACAACCGTTTCAGAGAGAAGAGCGGCCAATGTGACGATCTGGCTTTAAGTCGGTTCGATAACAAGTGATGAAAACGGACCGATTTCTCAGGTTTTTACTACATATGAACACTATTCACATTCTCCAGTGCAACTCGGCTGCTAGTCCTCCTTTCATGCAGAATCGTAAGGTCCTAGCTCATGTCCAAGGCACCAAAGCCAGCTAAAAAGTCAATAATCAATACCTAAAACTGAATTGTACTACTTCTTACTGGCTATTACATCAACTTAGAAGCTTCATCTGTGTTCTACTATAGTGCTTTTAGTGTCTCAGCATACTGCAGCACGCGACATAGCTTTGCAGACGATAAGTACAACCGTTTCAGAGAGAAGAGCGGCCAATGAGACGATCTGGCTTTAAGTCGATTCGATAACAAATGACGAAAACGTACGGATTTCTCAGGTTTTTACTACATATGAACACTTTTCACATTCTCCCGTGCAACTCGGCTGCTAGTCCTCCTTTCATGCAGAATGTTAAGGTCCTAGCTCATGTCCAAGGCACCAAAGCCAGCTAAAAAGTCAATAAACGATATCTAAAACTTGAATTGTACTACTTCTTCCTGGCTATTACATCAACTTAGAAGCTTCATCTGTGTTCTACTATGGTGCTTTTAGTGTCTCAGCATACCGCAGCACGCGACATAGCTTTGCAATCGATAAGTACAACCGTTTCAGAGAGAAGAGCGGCCAATGTGACGATCTGGCTTTAAGTCGATTCGATAACAAATGACGAAAACGGACGGATTTCTCAGGTTTTTACTACATATGAACACTTTTCACATTCTCCCGTGCAACTCGGCTGCTAGTCCTCGTTTCATGCAGAATGTTAAGGTCCTAGCTCATGTCCAAGGCACCAAAGCCAGCTAAAAAGTCAATAATCGATACCTAAAACTTGAATTGTACTACTTCTTACTGGCTATTACATCAACTTAGAAGCTTCATCTGTGTTCTACTATGGTGCTTTTAGTGTCTCCGCATACCGCAGCACGCGACATAGCTTTGCAGACGATAAGTACAACCGTTTCAGAGAGAAGAGCGGCCAATGTGACGATCTGGCTTTACGTCGATTCGATAACAAATGACGAAAACGGACGGATTTCTGGGTTTTTACTACATATGAACACTTTTCATATTCTCCCGTGAAACTCCGCTGCTAATCCTCCTTTCATGTAGAATCATAAGGTCCTAGCTCATGTCCAAGGCACCAAAGCCAGCTAAAAAGTCAATATTCGATACCTAAAACTTGAATTGTACTACTTCTTACTGGCTATTACATCAACTTAGAAGCTTCATCTGTGTTCTACTATGGTGCTTTTAGTGTCTCAGCATACCGCAGCACGCGACATAGCTTTGCAGACGATAAGTACAACCGTTTCAGAGAGAAGAGCGGCCAATGTGACGATCTGGCTTTAAGTCGGTTCGATAACAAATGACGAAAACGGACCGATTTCTCAGGTTTTTACTACATATGAACACTTTTCACATTCTCCCGTGCAACTCGGCTGCTAGTCCTCCTTTCATGCAGAATCGTAAGGTCCTAGCTCATGTCCAAGGCACCAAAGCCAGCTAAAAAGTCAATAATCGATACCTAAAACTTGAATTTTACTACTTCTTACTGGCTATTACATCATCTTAGAAGCTTCATCTGTGTTCTACTATGGTGCGTTTAGTGTCTCAGCATACCGCAGCACGCGACATAGCTTTGCAGAGGATAAGTACAAGTGTTTCAGAGAGAAGAGCGACCAATGTGACGATCTGGCTTTAAGTCGATTCGATAACAAATGAGGAAAATGGACGGATTTCTCAGGTTTTTACTACATATGAACACTTTTCACATTCTCCCGTGCAACTCGGCTGCCAGTCCTCCTTTCATGCAGAATGTTAAGGTCCTAGCTCATGTCCAAGGCACCAAAGCCAGCTAAAAAGTCAATAATCGATACCTAAAACTTGAATTGTACTACTTCTTACTGGCTATTACATCAACTTAGAAGCTTCATCTGTGTTCTACTATGGTGCTTTTAGTGTCTCCGCATACCGCAGCACGCGACATAGCCTTGCAATCGATAAGTACAACCGTTTCAGAGAGAAGAGTGGCCAATGTGACGATCGAACTTTAAGTCGATTCAATAACAAATGACGAAACCGACGGATTTCTCAGGTTTTTACTACATATGAACACTTTTCACATTCTCCCGTGCAAATCGGCTGCTAGTCCTCCTTTCGTGTAGAATCATAAGGTCCTAGCTCATGTCCAAGGCACCAAAGCCAGCTAAAAAGTCAATAATCGATACCTAAAACTTGAATTGTACTACTTCTTACTGGCTATTACATCAACTTAGAAGCTTTATCTGTGTTCTACTATGGTGCTTTTAGTGTCTCAGAATACCGCAGCACGCGACATAGCTTTGCAGACGATAAGTTCAACCGTTTCAGAGAGAAGAGCGGCCATTGTGACGATCTGGCTTGAAGAAGATTCGATAACAAATGACGAAAACGGACGGATTTCTAGGTTTTTACTACATATGAACACTTTTCATATTCTCCCGTGCAACTCCGCTGCTAATCCTCCTTTCATGCAGAAGCTTAAGGTCCTAGCTCATGTCCAAGGCACCAAAGCCAGCAAAAAGTCAATAATCGATACCTAAAACTTGAATTGTACTACTTCTTACTGGCTATTACATCAACTTAGAAGCTTCATCTGTGTTCTACTATGGTGCTTTTACTGTCTCCGCATACCGCAATACGCGACATAGGTTTGCACACGATAAGTACAACCGTTTCAGAGAAGAAGAGCGGCCAATGTGACGATCTGGCTTTAAGTAGATTCGATTACAAATGACGAAAACGGACGGATTTCTCAGGTTTTTACTACATATGAACACTTTTCACATTCTCCTGTGTAACTCGGCTGCTAGTCCTCCTTACATGCAGAATCTGAAGGTCCTAGCTCATGTCCAAGGCACCAAAGCCAGCTAAAAAGTCAATAATTGATACCTAAAACTTGAATTGTACTACTTCTTACTGGCTATTACATCAACTTAGAAGCATCATCTGTGTTCTACTATGGTGCTTTTAGTGTCTCAGCATACCGCAGCACGCGACATAGCTTTGCAGAGGATAAGTACAAGTGTTTCAGAAAGAAGTGCGACCAATGTGACGATCTGGCTTTAAGTCGATTCGTTAACAAATGAGGAAAATGGACGGATTTCTCAGGTTTTTACTACATATGAACACTTTTCACATTCTCCCGTGCAACTCGGCTGCTAGTCCTCCTTTCATGCAGAATGTTAAGGTCCTAGCTCATGTCCAAGGCACCAAAGCCAGCTAATAAGTCAATAATCGATACCTAAAACTTGAATTGTACTACTTCTTACTGGCTATTACATCAACTTAGAAGCTTCATCTGTGTTCTACTATGGTGCTTTTAGTGTCTCCGCATACCGCAGCACGCGACATAGCTTTGCAATCGATAAGTACAACCGTTTCAGAGAGAAGGTCGGCCAATGTGACGATCTAGCTTTAAGTCGATTCAATAACAAATGACGAAAACTTACGGATTTCTCAGGTTTTTACTACATGTGACAACTTTTCACATTCTCCCGTGCAAATCGGCTGCTAGTCCTCCTTTCATGTAGAATCATAAGGTCCTAGCTCATGTCCAAGGCACTAAAGCCAGCTAAAAAGTCAATAATCGATACCTAAAACTTGAATTGTACTACTCCTTCCTGGCTATTACATTTACTTAGAAGCTTCATCTGTGTTCTACTATGGTGCTTTTAGTGTTTCCGCATACCGCAGCACGCGACATAGCTTTGCAGACGATAAGTACAACCGTTTCAGAGAGAAGAGCGGCCAATGTGACGATCTGGCTTTAAGTCGGTTCGATAACAAGTGATGAAAACGGACCGATTTCTCAGGTTTTTACTACATATGAACACTATTCACATTCTCCAGTGCAACTCGGCTGCTAGTCCTCCTTTCATGCAGAATCGTAAGGTCCTAGCTCATGTCCAAGGCACCAAAGCCAGCTAAAAAGTCAATAATCGATACCTAAAACTGAATTGTACTACTTCTTACTGGCTATTACATCAACTTAGAAGCTTCATCTGTGTTCTACTATAGTGCTTTTAGTGTCTCAGCATACTGCAGCACGCGACATAGCTTTGCAGACGATAAGTACAACCGTTTCAGAGAGAAGAGCGGCCAATGAGACGATCTGGCTTTAAGTCGATTCGATAACAAATGACGAAAACGTACGGATTTCTCAGGTTTTTACTACATATGAACACTTTTCACATTCTCCCGTGCAACTCGGCTGCTAGTCCTCCTTTCATGCAGAATGTTAAGGTCCTAGCTCATGTCCAAGGCACCAAAGCCAGCTAAAAAGTCAATAAACGATATCTAAAACTTGAATTGTACTACTTCTTCCTGGCTATTACATCAACTTAGAAGCTTCATCTGTGTTCTACTATGGTGCTTTTAGTGTCTCAGCATACCGCAGCACGCGACATAGCTTTGCAGAGGATAAGTACAAGTGTTTCAGAAAGAAGTGCGACCAATGTGACGATCTGGCTTTAAGTCGATTCGTTAACAAATGAGGAAAATGGACGGATTTCTCAGGTTTTTACTACATATGAACACTTTTCACATTCTCCCGTGCAACTCGGCTGCTAGTCCTCCTTTCATGCAGAATGTTAAGGTCCTAGCTCATGTCCAAGGCACCAAAGCCAGCTAATAAGTCAATAATCGATACCTAAAACTTGAATTGTACTACTTCTTACTGGCTATTACATCAACTTAGAAGCTTCATCTGTGTTCTACTATGGTGCTTTTAGTGTCTCCGCATACCGCAGCACGCGACATAGCTTTGCAGACGATAAGTACAACCGTTTCAGAGAGAAGAGCGGCCAATGTGACGATCTGGCTTTACGTCGATTCGATAACAAATGAGGAAAACGGAAGGATTTCTCAGGTTTTTACTACATATGAACACTTTTCACATATTCCCGTGCAAATCGGCTGCTAGTCCTCCTTTCATGCAGAATCATAAGGTCCTAGCTCATGTCCAAGGCACCAATGCCAGCTAAAAAGTCAATAATCGATACCTAAAATTTGAATTGTACTACTTCTTACTGGCTATTACATCAACTTAGAAGCTTTATCTGTGTTCTACTATGGTGCTTTTACTGTCTCCGCATACCGCAGAACGCCACATAGCTTTGCAGACGATAAGTTCAACCGTTTCAGAGAGAAGAGCGGCCATTGTGACGATCTGGCTTGAAGAAGATTCGATAACAAATGACGAAAACGGACGGATTTCTAGGTTTTTACTACATATGAACACTTTTCATATTCTCCCGTGCAACTCCGCTGCTAATCCTCCTTTCATGCAGAAGCTTAAGGTCCTAGCTCATGTCCAAGGCACCAAAGCCAGCAAAAAGTCAATAATCGATACCTAAAACTTGAATTGTACTACTTCTTACTGGCTATTACATCAACTTAGAAGCTTCATCTGTGTTCTACTATGGTGCTTTTACTGTCTCCGCATACCGCAATACGCGACATAGGTTTGCACACGATAAGTACAACCGTTTCAGAGAAGAAGAGCGGCCAATGTGACGATCTGGCTTTAAGTAGATTCGATTACAAATGACGAAAACGGACGGATTTCTCAGGTTTTTACTACATATGAACACTTTTCACATTCTCCTGTGTAACTCGGCTGCTAGTCCTCCTTACATGCAGAATCTGAAGGTCCTAGCTCATGTCCAAGGCACCAAAGCCAGCTAAAAAGTCAATAATTGATACCTAAAACTTGAATTGTACTACTTCTTACTGGCTATTACATCAACTTAGAAGCATCATCTGTGTTCTACTATGGTGCTTTTAGTGTCTCAGCATACCGCAGCACGCGACATAGCTTTGCAGAGGATAAGTACAAGTGTTTCAGAAAGAAGTGCGACCAATGTGACGATCTGGCTTTAAGTCGATTCGTTAACAAATGAGGAAAATGGACGGATTTCTCAGGTTTTTACTACATATGAACACTTTTCACATTCTCCCGTGCAACTCGGCTGCTAGTCCTCCTTTCATGCAGAATGTTAAGGTCCTAGCTCATGTCCAAGGCACCAAAGCCAGCTAATAAGTCAATAATCGATACCTAAAACTTGAATTGTACTACTTCTTACTGGCTATTACATCAACTTAGAAGCTTCATCTGTGTTCTACTATGGTGCTTTTAGTGTCTCCGCATACCGCAGCACGCGACATAGCTTTGCAATCGATAAGTACAACCGTTTCAGAGAGAAGGTCGGCCAATGTGACGATCTAGCTTTAAGTCGATTCAATAACAAATGACGAAAACTTACGGATTTCTCAGGTTTTTACTACATGTGACAACTTTTCACATTCTCCCGTGCAAATCGGCTGCTAGTCCTCCTTTCATGTAGAATCATAAGGTCCTAGCTCATGTCCAAGGCACTAAAGCCAGCTAAAAAGTCAATAATCGATACCTAAAACTTGAATTGTACTACTCCTTCCTGGCTATTACATTTACTTAGAAGCTTCATCTGTGTTCTACTATGGTGCTTTTAGTGTTTCCGCATACCGCAGCACGCGACATAGCTTTGCAGACGATAAGTACAACCGTTTCAGAGAGAAGAGCGGCCAATGTGACGATCTGGCTTTAAGTCGGTTCGATAACAAGTGATGAAAACGGACCGATTTCTCAGGTTTTTACTACATATGAACACTATTCACATTCTCCAGTGCAACTCGGCTGCTAGTCCTCCTTTCATGCAGAATCGTAAGGTCCTAGCTCATGTCCAAGGCACCAAAGCCAGCTAAAAAGTCAATAATCGATACCTAAAACTGAATTGTACTACTTCTTACTGGCTATTACATCAACTTAGAAGCTTCATCTGTGTTCTACTATAGTGCTTTTAGTGTCTCAGCATACTGCAGCACGCGACATAGCTTTGCAGACGATAAGTACAACCGTTTCAGAGAGAAGAGCGGCCAATGAGACGATCTGGCTTTAAGTCGATTCGATAACAAATGACGAAAACGTACGGATTTCTCAGGTTTTTACTACATATGAACACTTTTCACATTCTCCCGTGCAACTCGGCTGCTAGTCCTCCTTTCATGCAGAATGTTAAGGTCCTAGCTCATGTCCAAGGCACCAAAGCCAGCTAAAAAGTCAATAAACGATATCTAAAACTTGAATTGTACTACTTCTTCCTGGCTATTACATCAACTTAGAAGCTTCATCTGTGTTCTACTATGGTGCTTTTAGTGTCTCAGCATACCGCAGCACGCGACATAGCTTTGCAATCGATAAGTACAACCGTTTCAGAGAGAAGAGCGGACAATGTGACGATCTGGCTTTAAGTCGATTCGATAACAAATGACGAAAACGGACGGATTTCTCAGGTTTTTACTACATATGAACACTTTTCACATTCTCCCGTGCAACTCGGCTGCTAGTCCTCGTTTCATGCAGAATGTTAAGGTCCTAGCTCATGTCCAAGGCACCAAAGCCAGCTAAAAAGTCAATAATCGATACCTAAAACTTGAATTGTACTACTTCTTACTGGCTATTACATCAACTTAGAAGCTTCATCTGTGTTCTACTATGGTGCTTTTAGTGTCTCCGCATACCGCAGCACGCGACATAGCTTTGCAGACGATAAGTACAACCGTTTCAGAGAGAAGAGCGGCCAATGTGACGATCTGGCTTTACGTCGATTCGATAACAAATGACGAAAACGGAAGGATTTCTCAGGTTTTTACTACATATGAACACTTTTCACATATTCCCGTGCAAATCGGCTGCTAGTCCTCCTTTCATGCAGAATCATAAGGTCCTAGCTCATGTCCAAGGCACCAATGCCAGCTAAAAAGTCAATAATCGATACCTAAAATTTGAATTGTACTACTTCTTACTGGCTATTACATCAACTTAGAAGCTTTATCTGTGTTCTACTATGGTGCTTTTACTGTCTCCGCATACCGCAGAACGCCACATAGCTTTGCAGACGATAAGTACAACCGTTTCAGAGAGTAGAGCGGCCAATGAGACGATCTGGCTTAAGTCGATTCGATAACAAATGTCGAAAACGGACCGTTTTCTCGGGTTTTTACTACATATGAACACTTTTCACATTCTCCCGTGCAACTTGGCTCCTCGTCCTCCTTTCATGCAGAATCTTAAGGTCCTAGCTCATGTCCAAGGCACCAAAGCCAGCTAAAAAGTAAATATTCAATACCTAAAACTTGAATTGTACTACTTCTTACTGGCTATTACATCAACTTCGAAGCTTCATCTGTGTTCTACTATGGTGCGTTTAGTGTCTCAGCATACCGCAGCACGCGACATAGCTTTGCAGAGGATAAGTACAAGTGTTTCAGAGAGAAGAGCGACCAATGTGACGATCTGGCTTTAAGTCGATTCGATAACAAATGAGGAAAATGGACGGATTTCTCAGGTTTTTACTACATATGAACACTTTTCACATTCTCCCGTGCAACTCGGCTGCTAATCCTCCTTTCATGCAGAATGTTAAGGTCCTAGCTCATGTCCAAGGCACCAAAGCCAGCTAAAAAGTCAATAATCGATACCTAAAACTTGAATTGTACTACTTCTTACTGGCTATTACATCAACTTAGAAGCTTCATCTGTGTTCTACTATGGTGCTTTTAGTGTCTCCGCATACCGCAGCACGCGACATAGCCTTGCAATCGATAAGTACAACCGTTTCAGAGAGAAGAGTGGCCAATGTGACGATCGAACTTTAAGTCGATTCAATAACAAATGACGAAACCGACGGATTTCTCAGGTTTTTACTACATATGAACACTTTTCACATTCTCCCGTGCAAATCGGCTGCTAGTCCTCCTTTCGTGTAGAATCATAAGGTCCTAGCTCATGTCCAAGGCACCAAAGCCAGCTAAAAAGTCAATAATCGATACCTAAAACTTGTATTGTACTACTTCTTCCTGGCTATTACATCAACTTAGAAGCTTCATCTGCGTTCTACTATGGTGCTTTTAGTGTCTCAGCATACCGCAGCACGCGACATAGCTTTGCAGACGAAAAGTACAACCGTTTCAGAGAGAAGAGCGGCCAATGTGACGATCTGGCTTTAAGTCGGTTCGATAACAAATGACGAAAACGGACCGATTTCTCAGGTTTTTACTATATATGAACACTATTCACATTCTCCCGCGCACCTCGGCTGCTAGTCCTCCTTTCATGCAAAATCTTAATTTCCTAGCTCATGTTCAAGGCACCAAAGAAGGGTAAAAAGTCAATAACCGATACCTAAATCTTTAATTGTACTACTTCTTACTGGCTATTACATCAACTTAGAAGCTTCATCTGTGTTCTACTATGGTGCTTTTAGTCTGTCCGCATACCGCAGCACGCGACATAGCTTTGCAGACGATAAGTACAACTTTTTCAGAGAGAAGAGCGGCCAATGTGACGATCTGGCTTTAAGTCGATTCGATAACAAATGACGAAAACGGACGGATTTCTCAGGTTTTTACTACATATGAACACTTTTCAGATTCTCCCGTGCAACTCGGCTGCTAGTCCTCCTTACATGCAGTATCTTAAGGTCCTAGCTCATGTCCAGGGCACCAAAGCCAGCTAAAAAGTCAATAATCGATACCTAAAACTTGAGTTGTACTACTTCTTGCTGGCTATTACATCAACTTAGAAGCTTCATCTGTGTTCTACTATGGTGCTTTTACTGTCTCCGCATACCGCAGCACGCGACATAGCTTTGCAGACGATAAGTACAACCGTTACAGAGAGAAGAGCGGCCAATGTGACGATCTGGCTTTAAGTAGATTCGATAACAAATGACGTAAACGGACGGATGTCTCAGGTTTTTACTACATATTAAAATTTTTCACATTCTCCCGTGAAACTCGGCTGCTAGTCCTCCTTTCATGCAGAATCTTAAGGTCCTAGCTCATGTCCAAGGTACCAAAGCCAGCTGAAAAGTCAATAATCGATACCTAAAACTTGAATTGTACTACTTCTTACTGGCTATTACATCAACTTAGAAGCTTCATCTGTGTTCTACTATGGTGCTTTTACTGTCTCCGCATACCGCAGCACGCGACATAGCTTTGCAGACGATAAGTACAACTTTTTCAGAGAGAAGAGCGGCCAATGTGACGATCTGGCTTTAAGTCGATTCGATAACAATTGACGAAAACGGACGGATTTCTCAGGTTTTTACTACATATGAACACTTTTCACATTCTCCCGTGCAACTCGGCTGCTAGTCCTCCTTACATGCAGAATCTTAAGGTCCTAGCTCATGTCCAAGGCACCAAAGCCAGCTAAAAAGTCAATAATCGATACCTAAAACTTGAGTTGTACTATTTCTTACTGGCTATTACATCAACTTAGAAGCTTCATCTGTGTTCTACTATGGTGCTTTTAGTGTCTCCGCATACCGCAGCACGCGACATAGCTTTGCAGACGATAAGTACAAGCGTTTCAGAGAGAAGAGCGGCCAATGTGACGATCTGGCTTTACGTCGATTCGATAACACATGACGAAAACGGACGGATATCTCAGGTTTTTACTACATATGAACACTTTTCACATTCTCCCGTGCAAATCGGCTGCTAGTCCTCCTTTCATGCAGAATCATAAGGTACTAACTCATGTCCAAGGCACCAAAGCCAGCTAAAAAGTCAATAATCGATACCTATAACTTGAATTGTACTATTTCTTACTGGCTATTACATCAACTTAGAAGCTTTATCTGTGTTCTACTATGGTGCTTTTAGTGTCTCAGAATACCGCAGCACGCGACATACCTTTGCAGACGATAAGTACAACCGTTTCAGAGAGAAGAGCTGCCAATGTGACGATCTGGCTTTAAGAAGATTCGATAACAAATGACGAAAACGGACGGATTTCTAGGTTTTTACTACATATGAATACTTTTCATATTCTCCCGTGCAACTCCGCTGCCAATTCTCCTTTCATGCAGAAGCTTAAGGTCCTAGCTCATGTCCAAGGCACCAAAGCCAACTAAAAAGTCAATAATCGATATCTATAACTTGAATTGTACTACTTCTTACTGGCTATTACATCAACTTAGAAGCTTCATCTGTGTTCTACTATTGTGCTTTTACTGTCTCCGCATACCGCAGCACGCGACATAGCTTTGCAGACGATAAGTACAACCGTTTCAGAGAGAAGAGCGGCCAATGTGACGATCTGGCTTTAAGTAGATTCGATAACAAATGACGTAAACGGACGGATGTCTCAGGTTTTTACTACATATGAACATTTTTCACATTCTCCCGTGAAACTCGGCTGCTAGTCCTCCTTTCATTCAGAATCTTAAGGTCGTAGCTAATGTCCAAGGTACCAAAGCCAGCTGAAAAGTCAATAATCGATACCTAAAACTTGAATTGTGCTACTTCTTACTGGCTATTACATCAACTGAGAAGCTTCATCTGTGTTCTACTATGGTGCTTTTAGTGTCTCCGCATACCGCAGCACGCGACATAGCTTTGCAGACGATAAGTACAACCGTTACAGAGAGAAGAGCGGCCAATGAGACGATCTGGCTTTAAGTCGATTCGATAACAAATGTCGAAAACGGACCGATTTCTCGGGTTTTTACTACATGTGAACACTTTTCACATTCTCCCGTGCAACTTGGCTCCTCGTCCTCCTTTCATGCAGAATCTTAAGGTCCTAGCTCATGTCCAAGGCACCAAAGCCAGCTAAAAAGTAAATATTCAATACCTAAAACTTGAATTGTACTACTTCTTACTGGCTATTACATCAACTTCGAAGCTTCATCTGTGTTCTACTATGGTGCGTTTAGTGTCTCAGCATACCGCAGCACGCGACATAGCCTTGCAATCGATAAGTACAACCGTTTCAGAGAGAAGAGCGGCCAATGTGACGATCGAGCTTTAAGTCGATTCAATAACAAATGACGAAACCGACGGATTTCTCAGGTTTTTACTACATATGAACACTTTTCACATTCTCCCGTGCAAATCGGCTGCTAGTCCTCCTTTCGTGTAGAATCATAAGGTCCTAGCTCATGTCCAAGGCACCAAAGCCAGCTAAAAAGTCAATAATCGATACCTAAAACTTGTATTGTACTACTTCTTCCTGGCTATTACATCAACTTAGAAGCTTCATCTGCGTTCTACTATGGTGCTTTTAGTGTCTCAGCATACCGCAGCACGCGACATAGCTTTGCAGACGAAAAGTACAACCGTTTCAGAGAGAAGAGCGGCCAATGTGACGATCTGGCCTTAAGTCGGTTCGATAACAAATGACGAAAACGGACCGATTTCTCAGGTTTTTACTACATATGAACACTATTCACATTCTCCCGCGCACCTCGGCTGCTAGTCCTCCTTTCATGCAAAATCTTAATTTCCTAGCTCATGTTCAAGGCACCAAAGAAGGGTAAAAAGTCAATAACCGATACCTAAATCTTTAATTGTACTACTTCTTACTGGCTATTACATCAACTTAGAAGCTTCATCTGTGTTCTACTATGGTGCTTTTAGTCTGTCCGCATACCGCAGCACGCGACATAGCTTTGCAGACGATAAGTACAACTTTTTCAGAGAGAAGAGCGGCCAATGTGACGATCTGGCTTTAAGTCGATTCGATAACAATTGACGAAAACGGACGGATTTCTCAGGTTTTTACTACATATGAACACTTTTCACATTCTCCCGTGCAACTCGGCTGCTAGTCCTCCTTACATGCAGAATCTTAAGGTCCTAGCTCATGTCCAAGGCACCAAAGCCAGCTAAAAAGTCAATAATCGATACCTAAAACTTGAGTTGTACTACTTCTTACTGGCTATTACATCAACTTAGAAGCTTCATCTGTGTTCTACTATGGTGCTTTTAGTGTCTCCGCATACCGCAGCACGCGACATAGCTTTGCAGACGATAAGTACAAGCGTTTCAGAGAGAAGAGCGGCCAATGTGACGATCTGGCTTTACGTCGATTCGATAACACATGACGAAAACGGACGGATATCTCAGGTTTTTACTACATATGAACACTTTTCACATTCTCCCGTGCAAATCGGCTGCTAGTCCTCCTTTCATGCAGAATCATAAGGTACTAACTCATGTCCAAGGCACCAAAGCCAGCTAAAAAGTCAATAATCGATACCTATAACTTGAATTGTACTATTTCTTACTGGCTATTACATCAACTTAGAAGCTTTATCTGTGTTCTACTATGGTGCTTTTAGTGTCTCAGATTACCGCAGCACGCGACATAGCTTTGCAGACGATAAGTACAACCGTTTCAGAGAGAAGAGCGGCCAATGTGACGATCTGGCTTTAAGAAGATTCGATAACAAATGACGAAAACGGACGGATTTCTAGGTTTTTACTACATATGAACACTTTTCATATTCTCCCGTGCAACTCCGTTGCCAATTCTCCTTTCATGCAGAAGCTTAAGGTCCTAGCTCATGTCCAAGGCACCAAAGCCAGCTAAAAAGTCAATAATCGATATCTATAACTTGAATTGTACTACTTCTTACTGGCTATTACATCAACTTAGAAGCTTCATCTGTGTTCTACTATTGTGCTTTTACTGTCTCCGCATACCGCAGCACGCGACATAGCTTTGCAGACGATAAGTACAACCGTTTCAGAGAGAAGAGCGGCCAATGTGACGATCTGGCTTTAAGTAGATTCGATAACAAATGACGTAAACGGACGGATGTCTCAGGTTTTTACTACATATGAACATTTTTCACATTCTCCCGTGAAACTCGGCTGCTAGTCCTCCTTTCATTCAGAATCTTAAGGTCCTAGCTAATGTCCAAGGTACCAAAGCCAGCTGAAAAATCAATAATCGATACCTAAAACTTGAATTGTACTACTTCTTACTGGCTATTACATCAACTTAGAAGCTTCATCTGTGTTCTACTATGGTGCTTTTAGTGTCTCCGCATACCGCAGCACGCGACATAGCTTTGCAGACGATAAGTACTACCGTTTCAGAGAGAAGAGCGGCCAATGTGACGATCTGGCTTTACGTCGATTCGATAACAAATGACGAAAACGGACCGATTTCTCAGGTGTTTACTACATATGAACACTTTTCACATTCTCCCGTGCAACTTGGCTCCTCGTCCTCCTTTCATGCCCAATCTTAAGGTCCTAGATCATGTCCAAGGCACCAAAGCCAGCTAAAAAGTCAATAATCGATACCTAAAACTTGAATTGTACTATTTCTTACTGGCTATTACATCAACTTAGAAGCTTCATCTGTGTTCTACTATGTTGCTTTTAGTGTCTCCGCATTCCGCAGCACGCGACATAGCTTTGCAATCGATAAGTACAACCGTTTCAGAGAGAAGAGCGGACAATGTGTCGATCTGGCTTTAAGTCGATTCGATAACAAATGACGAAAACGGACGGATTTCTAGGTTTTTACTACATATGAACACTTTTCATATTCTCCCGTGCAACTCCGCTGCTAATCCTCCTTTCATGTAGAATCATAAGGTCCTAGCTCATGTCCAAGGCACCAAAGCCAGCTAAAAAGTCAATATTCGATACCTAAAACTTGAATTGTACTACTTCTTACTGGCTATTACATCAACTTAAAAGCTTCATCTGTGATCTACTATAGTGCTTTTAGTGTCTCAGCATACTGCAGCACGCGACATAGCTTTGCAGACGATAAGTACAACCGTTTCAGAGAGAAGAGCCCCCAATGTGACGATCTGGCTTTAAGTAGACTCGATAACAAATGACGAAAACGGACTGATTTCTCAGGTTTTTACTACATATGAACACTTTTCACATTCTCCCGTGCAACTCGGCTGCTAGTCCTCCTTCATGCAAAATTTTAATTTCCTAGCTCATGCCCAAGGCACCAAAGAAGGGTAAAAAGTCAATAATCATTACCTAAAACTTGAGTTGTACTACTTCTTACTGGCTATTACATCAACTTAGAAGCTTCATCTGTGTTCTGCTATGGTGCTTTTAGTGTCTCCGCATACCACAGCACGCGACATAGCTTTGCAGACGATAATTACAACCGTTTCAGAGAGAAGAGCGGCCAATATGACGATCTGGTTTAAGTAGATTCGATAACAAATGACGTAAACGGACGGATGTCTCAGGCTTTTACTACATATGAACATTTTTCACATTCTCCCGTGAAACTCGGCTGCTAGTCCTCCTTTCATGCAGAATCTTAAGGTCCTAGCTAATGTCCAAGGTACCAAAGCCAGCTGAAAAGTCAATAATCGACACCTAAAATTTGAATTGTACTACTTCTTACTGGCTATTACATCAACTTATAAGCTTCATCTGTGTTCTACTATGGTGATTTTAGTGTCTCCGCATACCCCAGCACGCGACATAGCTTTGCAGACGATAAGTACAACCGTTTCAGAGAGAAGAGCGGCCAATGAGACGATCTGGCTTTAAGTCGATTCGATAACAAGTGACGAAAACGGACCGATTTCTCAGGTTTTTACTACATATGAACACTTTTCACATTCTCCCGTGCAACTTGGCTCCTCGTCCTCCTTTCATGCAGAATCTTAAGGTCCTAGCTCATGTCCAAGGCACCAAAGCCAGCTAAAAAGTCAATACTCAATACCTAAAACTTGAATTGTACTACTTCTTACTGGCTATTACATTAACTTAGAAGCTTCATCTGTGTTCTACTATGGTGCTTTTAGTGTCTCAGCATACCGCAGCACGCGACATAGCTTAGCAGACGATAAAACAAGTGTTTCAGAGAGAAGAGCGGCCAATGTTACGATCTGGCTTTAAGTAGATTCGATAACAAATGACGAAAACGGACGGATGTCTCAGGTTTTTACTACATATGAACACTATTCACATTCTCCCGTGCAACTCGGCTGCTAGTCCTCCTTTCATGCAGAATCTGAAGGTCCTAGCTCATGTCCAAGGCACCAAAGCCAGCTAAAAAGTCAATAATCGATACCTAAAACTTGAATTGTACTACTTCTTACTGGCTATTACATCAACTTAGAAGCTTCATCTGTGTTCTACTATGGTGCTTTTAGTGTCTCCGCATACCGCAGCACGCGACATAGCTTTGCAGACGATATGTACTACCGTTTCAGAGAGAAGAGCGGCCAATGTGACGATCTGGCTTGAAGTCGATTCGATAACAAATGACGAAAACGGACCGATTTCTCAGTTTTTTACTACATATGAACACTTTTCACATTCTCTCGTGCAAATCGGCTGCTAGCCCTCCTTTCATGCAGAATCATGAGGTCCTAGCTCATGGCCAAGGCACCAAAGCTAGCTAAAAAGTCAATAATCGATACCTAAAACTTGAATTGTACTATTTCTTACTGGCTATTACATCAACTTAGAAGCTTCATCTGTGTTCTACTATGTTGCTTTTAGTGTCTCCGCATACAGCAGCACGCGTCATAGCTTTGCAATCGATAAGTACAACCGTTTCAGGGAGAAGAGCGGCCAATGTGACGATCTGGCTTTAAGTCGATTCGATAACAAATGACGAAAACGGACGGATTTCTGGGTTTTTACTACATATGAACACTTTTCATATTCTCCCGTGAAACTCCGCTGCTAATCCTCCTTTCATGTAGAATCATAAGGTCCTAGCTCATGTCCAAGGCACCAAAGCCAGCTAAAAAGTCAATATTCGATACCTAAAACTTGAATTGTACTACTTCTTACTGGCTATTACATCAACTTAGAAGCTTCATCTGTGTTCTACTATGGTGCTTTTAGTGTCTCAGCATACCGCAGCACGCGACATAGCTTTGCAGACGATAAGTACAACCGTTTCAGAGAGAAGAGCGGCCAATGTGACGATCTGGCTTTAAGTCGGTTCGATAACAAATGACGAAAACGGACCGATTTCTCAGGTTTTTACTACATATGAACACTTTTCACATTCTCCCGTGCAACTCGGCTGCTAGTCCTCCTTTCATGCAGAATCGTAAGGTCCTAGCTCATGTCCAAGGCACCAAAGCCAGCTAAAAAGTCAATAATCGATACCTAAAACTTGAATTTTACTACTTCTTACTGGCTATTACATCATCTTAGAAGCTTCATCTGTGTTCTACTATGGTGATTTTAGTGTCTCCGCATACCGCAGCACGCGACATAGCTTTGCAGACGATAAGTACTACCGTTTCAGAGAGAAGAGCGGCCAATGTGACGATCTGGCTTGAAGTCGATTCGATAACAAATGACGAAAACGGACCGATTTCTCAGAATTTTACTACATATGAACACTTTTCACATTCTCTCGTGCAAATCGGCTGCTAGCCCTCCTTTCATGCAGAATCATAAGGTCCTAGCTCATGTCCAAGGCACCAAAGCCAGCTAAAAAGTCAATAATCGATACCTAAAACTTGAATTGTACTATTTGTTACTGGCTATTACATCAACTTAGAAGCTTCATCTGTGTTCTACTATGTTGCTTTTAGTGTCTCCGCATACCGCAGCACGCGACATAGCTTTGCAATCGATAAGTACAACCGTTTCAGAGAGAAGAGCGGACAATGTGACGATCTGGCTTTAAGTCGATTCGATAACAAATGACGAAAACGGACGGATTTCTGGGTTTTTACTACATATGAACACTTTTCATATTCTCCCGTGCAACTCCGCTGCTAATAATCCTTTCATGTAGAATCGTAAGGTCCTAGCTCATGTCCAAGGCACCAAAGCCAGCTAAAAAGTCAATATTCAATACCTAAAATTTGAATTGTACTACTTCTTACTGGCTATTACATCAACTTAGAAGCTTCATCTGTGATCTACTATAGTGCTTTTAGTGTCTCAGCATACTGCAGCACGCGACATAGCTTTGCAGACGATAAGTACAACCGTTTCAGAGAGAAGAGCCCCCATGTGACGATCTGGCTTTAAGTAGATTCGATAACAAATGACGAAAACGGACTGATTTCTCAGGTTTTTACTACATATGAACACTTTTCACGTTCTCCCGTGCAACTCGGCTGCTAGTCCTCCTTCATGCAAAATTTTAATTTCCTAGCTCATGTCCAAGGCACCAAAGAAGGGTAAAAAGTCAATAATCATTACCTAAAACTTGAGTTGTACTACTTCTTACTGGCTATTACATCAACTTAGAAGCTTCATCTGTGTTCTACTATGGTGCTTTTAGTGTCTCCGCATACCGCAGCACGCGACATAGCTTTGCAGACGATAAGTACCAGCGTTTCAGAGAGAAGAGCGGCCAATGTGACGATCTGGCTTTAAGTCGGTTCGATAACAAATGACGAAAACGGACCGATTTCTCAGGTTTTTACTGCATATGAACACTATTCACATTCTCCCGTGCAACTCGGCTACTAGTCCTCCTTTCATGCAGAATCTTAAGGTCCTAGCTCATGTCCAAGGCAGCAAAGCCAGCTAAAAAGTCAATATTCAATACCTAAAACTTGAATTGTACTACTTCTTACTGGCTATTACATCAACTTAGAAGCTTCATCTGTGTTCTACTATAGTGCTTTCAGTGTCTCAGCATACTGCAGCACGCGACATAGCTTTGCAGACGATAAGTACAACCGTTTCAGAGAGAAGAGCCCCCAATGTGACGATCTGGCTTTAAGTAGATTCGATAACAAATGACGAGAACGGACGGATTTCTCAGGTTTTTACTACATATGAACACTTTTCACATTCTCCCGTGCAACTCGGCTGCTAGTCCTACTTTCATGCAAAATCTTAAATTCCTAGCTCATGTTCAAGGCACCAAAGAAGTGTAAAAAGTCAATAACCAATACCGAAAACTTTAATTGTACTACTTCTTACTTGCTATTACATCAACTTAGAAGCTTCATCTGTGTTCTACTATGGTGCTTTTAGTGTGTCCGCATACCGCAGCACGCGACATAGCTTTGCAGACTATAAGTACAAATTTTTCAGAGAGAAGAGCGGCCAATGTGACGATCTGGCTTTAAGTCGATTCGATAACGAATGACGAAAACGGACGTATTTCTCAGGTTTTTACTACATTTGAACACTTTTCACATTTTCCCGTGTAACTCGGCTGCTAGTCCTCCTTTCATGCAGAATCTTAAGGTCCTAGCTCATGTCCAAGGCACCAAAGCCAGCTAAAAAGTCAATAATCGATACCTAAAACTTGAATTGTACTACTTCTTACTGGCTATTACATCAACTTAGAAGTTTCATCTGTGTTCTACTATGGTGCTTTTAGTGTCTCCGCATACCGCAGCACGCGACATAGCTTTGCACCCGGTAAGTACTACGGTTTCAGAGAGAAGAGCGGCCAATGTGACGATCTGGCTTGAAGTCGATTCGATAACAAATGACGAAAACGGACCGATTTCTCAGTTTTTTACTACATATGAACACTTTTCACATTCTCTCGTGCAAATCGGCTGCTAGCCCTCCTTTCATGCAGAATCATAAGGTCCTAGCTCATGTCCAAGGCACCAAAGCCAGCTAAAAAGTCAATAATCGATACCTAAAACTTGAATTGTACTATTTCTTACTGGCTATTACATCAACTTAGAAGCTTCATCTGTGTTCTACTATGTTGCTTTTAGTGTCTCCGCATACCGCAGCACGCGACATAGCTCTGCAATCGATAAGTACAACCGTTTCAGAGAGATGAGCGGAAATTGTGACGATCTGGCTTTAAGTCGATTCGATAACAAATGACGAAAACGGACGGATTTCTAGGTTTTTACTACATATGAACACTTTTCATATTCTCCCGTGCAACTCCGCTGCTAATCCTCCTTTCATGTAGAATCATAAGGTCCTAGCTCATGTCCAAGGCACCAAAGCCAGCTAAAAAGTCAATAATTGATACCTAAAACTTGAATTGTACTACTTCTTCCTGGCTATTACATCAACTTACAATCTTCATCTGTGTTCTACTATGGTGCTTTTAGTGTCTCAGCATACTGCAGCACGCGACATAGCTTTGCAGACGATAAGTACAATCGTTTCAGAGAGAAAAGCGGCCAATGTGACGATCTGGCTTTAAGTCGGTTCGATAACAAATGACGAAAACGGACCGATTTCTCAGGTTTTTACTACATATGAACACTATTCACATTCTCCCCCGCAACTCGGCTGCTAGTCCTCCTTTCATGCAGAATCGTAAGGTCCTAGCTCATGTCCGAGGCACCAAAGCCAGCTAAAAAGTCAATATTCAATACCTAAAACTTGAATTGTACTACTTCTTACTGGCTATTACATCAACTTAGAAGCTTCATCTGTGTTCTACTATAGTGCTTTCAGTGTCTCAGCATACTGCAGCACGCGACATAGCTTTGCAGACGATAAGTACAACCGTTTCAGAGAGAAGAGCCCCCAATGTGACGATCTGGCTTTAAGTAGATTCGATAACAAATGACGAGAACGGACGGATTTCTCAGGTTTTTACTACATATGAACACTTTTCACATTCTCCCGTGCAACTCGGCTGCTAGTCCTACTTTCATGCAAAATCTTAAATTCCTAGCTCATGTTCAAGGCACCAAAGAAGTGTAAAAAGTCAATAACCAATACCGAAAACTTTAATTGTACTACTTCTTACTTGCTATTACATCAACTTAGAAGCTTCATCTGTGTTCTACTATGGTGCTTTTAGTGTGTCCGCATACCGCAGCACGCGACATAGCTTTGCAGACTATAAGTACAAATTTTTCAGAGAGAAGAGCGGCCAATGTGACGATCTGGCTTTAAGTCGATTCGATAACGAATGACGAAAACGGACGTATTTCTCAGGTTTTTACTACATTTGAACACTTTTCACATTTTCCCGTGTAACTCGGCTGCTAGTCCTCCTTTCATGCAGAATCTTAAGGTCCTAGCTCATGTCCAAGGCACCAAAGCCAGCTAAAAAGTCAATAATCGATACCTAAAACTTGAATTGTACTACTTCTTACTGGCTATTACATCAACTTAGAAGTTTCATCTGTGTTCTACTATGGTGCTTTTAGTGTCTCCGCATACCGCAGCACGCGACATAGCTTTGCACCCGGTAAGTACTACGGTTTCAGAGAGAAGAGCGGCCAATGTGACGATCTGGCTTGAAGTCGATTCGATAACAAATGACGAAAACGGACCGATTTCTCAGTTTTTTACTACATATGAACACTTTTCACATTCTCTCGTGCAAATCGGCTGCTAGCCCTCCTTTCATGCAGAATCATAAGGTCCTAGCTCATGTCCAAGGCACCAAAGCCAGCTAAAAAGTCAATAATCGATACCTAAAACTTGAATTGTACTATTTCTTACTGGCTATTACATCAACTTAGAAGCTTCATCTGTGTTCTACTATGTTGCTTTTAGTGTCTCCGCATACCGCAGCACGCGACATAGCTCTGCAATCGATAAGTACAACCGTTTCAGAGAGATGAGCGGAAATTGTGACGATCTGGCTTTAAGTCGATTCGATAACAAATGACGAAAACGGACGGATTTCTAGGTTTTTACTACATATGAACACTTTTCATATTCTCCCGTGCAACTCCGCTGCTAATCCTCCTTTCATGTAGAATCATAAGGTCCTAGCTCATGTCCAAGGCACCAAAGCCAGCTAAAAAGTCAATAATTGATACCTAAAACTTGAATTGTACTACTTCTTCCTGGCTATTACATCAACTTACAATCTTCATCTGTGTTCTACTATGGTGCTTTTAGTGTCTCAGCATACTGCAGCACGCGACATAGCTTTGCAGACGATAAGTACAATCGTTTCAGAGAGAAAAGCGGCCAATGTGACGATCTGGCTTTAAGTCGGTTCGATAACAAATGACGAAAACGGACCGATTTCTCAGGTTTTTACTACATATGAACACTATTCACATTCTCCCCCGCAACTCGGCTGCTAGTCCTCCTTTCATGCAGAATCGTAAGGTCCTAGCTCATGTCCGAGGCACCAAAGCCAGCTAAAAAGTCAATATTCAATACCTAAAACTTGAATTGTACTACTTCTTACTGGCTATTACATCAACTTAGAAGCTTCATCTGTGATCTACTATAGTGCTTTTAGTGTCTCAGCATACTGCAGCACGCGACATAGCTTTGCAGACGATAAGTACAACCGTTTCAGAGAGAAGAGCCCCCAATGTGACGACCTGGCTTTAAGTAGATTCGATAACAAATGACGAAAACGGACTGATCTCTCAGGTTTTTACTACATATGAACACTTTTCACATTCTCCCGCGCAACTCGGCTGCTAGTCCTCCTTCATGCAAAATTTTAATTTCCTAGCTCATGTCCAAGGCACCAAAGAAGGGTAAAAAGTCAATAATCGATACCTAAAACTTGAATTGTACTACTTCTTACTGGCTATTACATCAACTTAGAAGCTTTATCTGTGTTCTACTATGGTGCTTTTAGTGTCTCCGCATACCGCAGCACGCGACATAGCTTTGCAGACGATAAGTACAAGCGTTTCAGAGAGAAGAGCGGACAATGTGACGATCTCGCTTTACGTCGATTCGATAACAAATGACGAAAACGGACGGATTTCTCAGGTTTTTACTACATATGAACACTTTTCACATTCTCCCGTGCAAATCGGCTGCTAGTCCTCCTTTCATGCAGAATCATAAGGTCCTAGCTCATGTCCAAGGCACCAAAGCCAGCTAAAAAGTCAATAATCGATACCTAAAACTTGAATTGTACTACTTCTTACTGGCTATTACCTCAACTTAGAAGCTTTATCTGTGTTCTACTATGGTGCTTTTAGTGTCTCAGAATACCGCAGCACTCGACATAGCTTTGCAGACGATAAGTACAACCGTTTCAGAGAGAAGAGCGGTCAATGTGACGATCTGGCTTGAAGAAGATTCGATAACAAATGACGAAAACGGACGGATTTCTAGGTTTTTACTACATATGAACACTTTTCATATTCTCCCGTGCAACTCCGCTGCTAATCCTCCTTTCATGCAGAAGCTTAAGGTCCTAGCTCATGTCCAAGGCACCAAAGCCAGCTAAAAAGTCAATAATCGATACCTAAAACTTGAATTGTACTACTTCTTACTGGCTATTACTTCAACTTATAAGCTTCATCTGTGTTCTACTATGGTGCTTTTACTGTCTCCGCATATCGCAGCACGCGACATAGGTTTGCAGACGATAAGTACAACCGTTTCAGAGAGAAGAGCGGCCACTGTGACGATCTGGTTTAAGTAGATTCGATAACAAATGACGTAAACGGACGGATGTCTCAGGCTTTTACTACATATGAACATTTTTCACATTCTCCCGTGAAACTCGGCTGCTAGTCCTCCTTTCATGCAGAATCTTAAGGTCCTAGCTCATGTCCAAGGTACCAAAGCCAGCTGAAAAGTCAATAATCGATACCTAAAACTTGAATTGTACTACTTTTTACTGGCTATTACATCAACTTATAAGCTTCATCTGTGTTCTACTATGGTGATTTTAGTGTCTCCGCATACCCCAGCACGCGACATAGCTTTGCAGACGATAAGTACAACCGTTTCAGAGAGAAGAGCGGCCAATGAGACGATCTGGCTTTAAGTCGATTCGATAACAAGTGACGAAAACGGACCGATTTCTCAGGTTTTTACTACATATGAACACTTTTCACATTCTCCCGTGCAACTTGGCTCCTCGTCCTCCTTTCATGCAGAATCTTAAGGTCCTAGCTCATGTCCAAGGCACCAAAGCCAGCTAAAAAATCAATATTCAATACCTAAAACTTGAATTGTACTACTTCTTACTGGCTATTACATCAACTTAGGAGCTTCATCTGTGTTCTACTATGGTGCTTTTAGTGTCTCCGCATACCGCAGCACGCGACATAGCTTTGCAGACGATAAGTACTACCGTTTCAGAGAGAAGAGCGGCCAATGTGACGATCTGGCTTTAAGTCGATTCGATAACAAATGACAAAAACGGACGGATTTCTGGGTTTTTACTACATATGAACATTTTTCATATTCTCCCGTGCAACTCCGCTGCTAAACCTCCTTTCATGTAGAATCATAAGGTCCTAGCTCATGTCCAAGGCACCAAAGCCAGCTAAAAGGTCAATAATCGATACCTAAAACTTGAATTGTACTACTTCTTACTGGCTATTACATCAACTTAGAAGCTTCATCTGTGTTCTACTATGGTGCTTTTAGTGTCTCAGCATACCGCAGCACGCGACATAGCTTTGCAGACGATAAGTACTACCGTTTCAGAGAGAAGAGCGGCCAATGTGACGATCTGGCTTTAAGTCGGTTCGATAACAAATGACGAAAACGGACCGATTTCTCAGGTTTTTACTACATATGAACATTATTCACATTCTCCCGTGCAACTCGGCTGCTAGTCCTCCTTTCATGCAGAATCGTAAGGTCCTAGCTCACGTCCAAGGCACCAAAGCCAGCTAAAAAGTCAGTAATCGATACCTAAAACTTGAATTGTACTATTTCTTACTGGCTATTACATCAACTTAGAAGCTTCATCTGTGTTCTACTATGTTGCTTTTAGTGTCTCCGCATACCGCAGCACGCGACATAGCTTTGCAATCGATAAGTACAACCGTTTCAGAGAGAAGAGCGGACAATGAGACGATCTGGCTTTAAGTCGATTCGATAACAAATGAGGAAAACGGACGGATTTCCAGGTTTTTACTACATATGAACACTTTTCATATTCTCCCGTGCAACTCCGCTGCTAATCCTCCTTTCATGTAGAATCATAAGGTCCTAGCTCATGTCCAAGGCACCAAACCCAGCTAAAAAGTCAATAATCGATACCTAAAACTTGAATTGTACTACTTCTTCCTGGCTATTACATCAACTTACAAGCTTCATCTGTGTTCTACTATGGTGCTTTTAGTGTCTCAGCATACCGCAGCACGCGACATAGCTTTGCAGACGATAAGTACAACCGTTTCAGAGAGAAGAGCGACCAATGTGACGATCTGGCTTTAAGTCGGTTCGATAACAAATGACGAAAACGGACCGATTTCTCAGGTTTTTACTACATATGAACACTATTCACATTCTCCCCCGCAACTCGGCTGCTAGTCCTCCTTTCATGCAGAATCGTAAGGTCCTACCTCATGTCCGAGGCACCAAAGCCAGCTAAAAAGTCAATATTCAATACCTAAAACTTGAATTGTACTACTTCTTACTGGCTATTACATCAACTTAGAAGCTTCATCTGTGATCTACTATAGTGCTTTTAGTGTCTCAGCATACTGCAGCACGCGACATAGCTTTGCAGACGATAAGTACAACCGTTTCAGAGAGAAGAGCCCCCAATGTGACGATCTGGCTTTAAGTAGATTCGATAACAAATGACGAAAACGGACGGATTTCTCAGGTTTTTACTACATATGAACACTTTTCACATTCTCCCGTGCAACTCGGCTGCTAGTCCTCCTTCATGCAAAATTTTAATTTCCTAGCTCATGTCCAAGGCACCAAAAAAGGGTAAAAAGTCAATAATCATTACCTAAAACTTGAGTTGTACTACTTCTTCCTGGCTATTACATCAACTTACAAGCTTCATCTGTGTTCTACTATGGTGCTTTTAGTGTCTCAGCATACCGCATCACTCGACATAGCTTTGCAGACGATAAGTACAACCGTTTCAGAGAGAAGAGCGGCCAATGTGACGATCTGGCTTGAAGGAGATTCGATAACAAATGACGAAAACGGACGGATTTCTAGGTTTTTACTACATATGAACACTTTCCATATTCCCCCGTGCAACTCCGCTGCTAATCCTCCTTTCATGCAGAAGCTTAAGGCCCTAGCTCATGTCCAAGGCACCAAAGCCAGCTAAAAAGTCAATAATCGATACCTAAAACTTGAATTGTACTACTTTTTACTGGCTATTACATCAACTTATAAGCTTCATCTGTGTTCTACTATGGTGCTTTTAGTGTCTCAGCATACCGCAGCACGCGACATAGCTTAGCAGACGATAAGTACAAGTGTTTCAGAGAGAAGAGCGGCCAATGTTACGATCTGGCTTTAAGTCGATTCGATAACAAATGACCAAAACGGACCGATTTCTCAGGTTTTTACTACATATGAACACTTTTCACATTTTCCCGTGCAACTCGGCTGCTAGTCCTCCTTTCATGCAGAATCTTAAGGTCCTAGCTCATGTCCAAGGCACCAAAGCCAGCTAAAAAGTCAATTATCGATACCTAAAACTTGAATTGTACTACTTCTTACTGGCTATTACATCAATTAGAAGCTTCATCTGTGTTCTACTATGGTGCTTTTAGTGTCTCCGCATACCGCAGCACGCGACATAGCTTTGCAGACGATAAGTACTACCGTTTCAGAGAGAAGAGCGTCCAATGTGACGATCTGGCTTGAAGTCGAATCGATAACAAATGACGAAAACGGACCGATTTCTCAGTTTTTTACTACATATGAACACTTTTCACATTCTCTCGTGCAAATCGGCTGCCAGCCCTCCTTTCATGCAGAATCATAAGGTCCTAGCTCATGTCCAAGGCACCAAAGCCAGCTAAAAAGTCAATAATCGATACCTAAAACTTGAATTGTACTATTTCTTACTGGCTATTACATCAACTTAGAAGCTTCATCTGTGTTCTACTATGTTGCTTTTAGTGTCTCCGCATACCGCAGCACGCGACATAGCTTTGCAATCGATAAGTACAACCGTTTCAGAGAGAAGAGCGGCCAATGTGACGATCTGGCTTTAAGTCGATTCGATAACAAATGAGGAAAACGGACGGATTTCCAGGTTTTTACTACATATGAACACTTTCCATATTCCCCCGTGCAACTCCGCTGCTAATCCTCCTTTCATGCAGAATCGTAAGGTCCTAGCTCATGTCCGAGGCACCAAAGCCAGCTAAAAAGTCAATCTTCAATACCTAAAACTTGAATTGTACTACTTCTTACTGGCTATTACATCAACTTAGAAGCTTCATCTGTGAACTACTATAGTGCTTTTAGTGTCTCAGCATACTGCAGCACGCGACATAGCTTTGCAGACGATAAGTACAAGTGTTTCAGAGAGAAGAGCAGCCAATGTTACGATCTGGCTTTAAGTCGATTCGATAACAAATGACCAAAACGGACCGATTTCTCAGGTTTTTACTACATATGAACACTTTTCACATTTTCCCGTGCAACTCGGCTGCTAGTCCTCCTTTCATGCAGAATCTTAAGGTCCTAGCTCATGTCCAAGGCACCAAAGCCAGCTAAAAAGTCAATTATCGATACCTAAAACTTGAATTGTACTACTTCTTACTGGCTATTACTTCAACTTAGGAGCTTCATCTGTGTTCTACTATGGTGCTTTTAGTGTCTCCGCATACCGCAGCACGCGACATAGCTTTGCAGACGATAAGTACTACCGTTTAAGAGAGAAGAGCGGCCAATGTGACGATCTGGCTTGAAGTCGAATCGATAACAAATGACGAAAACGGACCGATTTCTCAGTTTTTTACTACATATGAACACTTTTCACATTCTCTCTTGCAAATCGGCTGCCAGCCCTCCTTTCATGCAGAATCATAAGGTCCTAGCTCATGTCCAAGGCACCAAAGCCAGCTAAAGAGTCAATAATCGATACCTAAAACTTGAATTGTACTATTTCTTACTGGCTATTACATCAACTTAGAAGCTTAATCTGTGTTCTACTATGTTGCTTTTAGTGTCTCCGCATACCGCAGCACGCGACGTAGCTTTGCAATCGATAAGTACAACCGTTTCAGAGAGAAGAGCGGACAATGTGACGATCTGGCTTTAAGTCGATTCGATAACAAATGACAAATACGGACGGATTTCTGGGTTTTTACTACATATGAACACTTTTCATATTCTCCCGTGCAACTCCGCTGCTAATCCTCCTTTCATGTAGAATAATAAGGTCCTAGCTCATGTCCAAGGCACCAAAGCTAGCTAAAAAGTCAATAATCGATACCTAAAACTTGAATTGTACTACTTCTTTCTGGCTATTACATCAACTTAGAAGCTTCATCTGTGTTCTACTATGGTGCTTTTAGTGTCTCAGCATACCGCAGCACGCGACATAGCTTTGCAGACGATAAGTACAACCGTTTCAGAGAGAAGAGCGGCCAATGTGACGATCTGGCTTTAAGTCGGTTCGATAACAAATGACGAAAACGGACCGATTTCTCAGGTTTTTACTACATATGAACACTATTCACATTCTCCCGTGCAACTCGGCTGCTAGTCCTCCTTTCATGCAGAATCGTAAGGTCCTAGCTCATGTCCAAGGCACCAAAGCCAGCTAAAAAGTCAATATTCAATACCTAAAACTTGAATTGTACTACTTCTTACTGGCTATTACATCAACTTAGAAGTTTCATCTGTGATCTACTATAGTGCTTTTAGTGTCTCAGCATACTGCAGCACGCGACATAGCTTTGCAGACGATAAGTACAACCGTTTCAGTGAGAAGAGCCCCCAATGTGACGATCTGGCTTTAAGTAGATTCGATAACAAATGACGAAAACGGACTGATTTCTCGTGTTTTTACTACATATGAACACTTTTCACATTCTCCCGTGCAACTCGGCTGCTAGTCCTCCTTCATGCAAAATTTTAATTTCCTAGCTCATGTCCAAGGCACCAAAGAAGGGTAAAAAGTTAATAATCATTACCTAAAACTTGAGTTGTACTACTTCTTACTGGCTATTACATCAACTTAGAAGCTTCATCTGTGTTCTACTATGGTGCTTTTAGTGTCTCCGCATACCGCAGCACGCGACATAGCTCTGCAGACGATAAGTACAAGCGTTTCAGAGAGAAGAGCGGCCAATGTGACGATCTGGCTTTAGGTCGATTCGATAACAAATGACGAAAACGGACGGATCTCTCAGGTTTTTACTACATATGAACACTTTTCACATTCTCCCGTGCAAATCGGCTGCTAGTCCTCCTTCCATGCAGAATCATAAGGTCCTAGCTCATGTCCAAGGCACCAAAGCCAGCTAAAAAGCCAATAATCGATACCTATAACTTGAATTGTACTAATTCTTACTGGCTATTGCATCAACTTAAAAGCTTTATCTGTGTTCTACTATGGTGCTTTTAGTGTCTCCGCATACCGCAGCACGCGACATAGCTTTGCAGACGATAAGTACAACCGTTTCAGAGAGAAGAGCGGCCAATGTGACGATCTGGCTTGAAGAAGATTCGATAACAAATGACGAAAACGGACGGATTTCTAGGTTTTTACTACATATGAACACTTTTCATATTCTCCCGTGCAACTCCGCTGCTAATCCTCCTTTCATGCAGAAGCTTATGGTCCTAGCTCATGTCCAAGGCACCAAAGCCAGCTAAAAAGTCAATAATCGATACCTAAAACTTGAATTGTACTACTTCTTACTGGCTATTACATCAACTTATAAGCTTCATCTGTGTTCTACTATGGTGATTTTAGTGTCTCCGCATACCCCAGCACGCGACATAGCTTTGCAGACGATAAGTACAACCGTTTCAGAGAGAAGAGCGGCCAATGAGACGATCTTGCTTTAAGTCCTCACGATAACAAGTGACGAAAACGGACCGATTTCTCAGGTTTTTACTACATATGAACACTTTTCACATTCTCCCGTGCAACTTGGCTCCTCGTCCTCCTTTCATGCAGAATCTTAAGGTCCTAGCTCATGTCCAAGGCACCAAAGCCAGCTAAAAAGTCAATATTCAGTACCTAAAACTTGAATTGTACTACTTCTTACTGGCTGTTTCATCAACTTAGAAGCTTCATCTGTGTTCTACTATGGTGCTTTTAGTGTCTCAGCATACCGCAGCACGCGACATAGCTTAGCAGACGATAAGTACAAGTGTTTCAGAGAGAAGAGCGGCCAATGTTACGATCTGGCTTTAAGTCGATTCGATAACAAATGACCAAAACGGACGGATTTCTCAGGTTTTTACTACATATGAACACTTTTCACATTTTCCCGTGCAACTCGGCTGCTAGTCCTCCTTTCATGCAGAATCTCAAGGTCCTAGCTCATGTCCAAGGCAACAAAGCCAGCTAAAAAGTCAATAATCGATACCTAAAACTGGAATTGTACTACTTCTTACTGGCTATTACATCAACTTAGAAGCTTCATCTGTGTTCTACTATGGTGCTTTTAGTGTCTCCGCATACCGCAGCACGCGACATAGCTTTGCAGACGATAAGTACAACCGTTTCAGAGAGAAGAGCGGCCAATGTGACGATCTGGCTTTAAGTCGATTCGATAACAAATGACGAAAACGGACCGATTTCTCAGTTTTTTACTACATATGAACACTTTTCATATTCTCCCGTGCAACTCCGCTGCTAATCCTCCTTTTATGTAGAATCATAAGGTCCTAGCTCATGTCCAAGGCACCAAACCCAGCTAAAAAGTCAATAATCGATACCTAAAACTTGAATTGTACTACTTCTTCCTGGCTATTACATCAACTTACAAGCTTCATCTGTGTTCTACTATGGTGCTTTTAGTGTCTCAGCATACCGCAGCACGCGACATAGCTTTGCAGACGATAAGTACAACCGTTTCAGAGAGAAGAGCGACCAATGTGACGATCTGGCTTTAAGTCGGTTCGATAACAAATGACGAGAACGGACCGATTTCTCAGGTTTTTACTACATATGAACACTATTCACATTCTCCCCCGCAACTCGGCTGCTAGTCCTCCTTTCATGCAGAATCGTAAGGTCCTACCTCATGTCCGAGGCACCAAAGCCAGCTAAAAAGTCAATATTCAATACCTAAAACTTGAATTGTACTACTTCTTACTGGCTATTACATCAACTTAGAAGCTTCATCTGTGATCTACTATAGTGCTTTTAGTGTCTCAGCATACTGCAGCACGCGACATAGCTTTGCAGACGATAAGTACAACCGTTTCAGAGAGAAGAGCCCCCAATGTGACGATCTGGCTTTAAGTAGATTCGATAACAAATGACGAAAACGGACGGATTTCTCAGGTTTTTACTACATATGAACACTTTTCACATTCTCCCGTGCAACTCGGCAGCTAGTCCTCCTTCATGCAAAATTTTAATTTCCTAGCTCATGTCCAAGGCACCAAAAAAGGGTAAAAAGTCAATAATCATTACCTAAAACTTGAGTTGTACTACTTCTTCCTGGCAATTACATCAACTTACAAGCTTCATCTGTGTTCTACTATGGTGCTTTTAGTGTCTCAGCATACCGCATCACTCGACATAGCTTTGCAGACGATAAGTACAACCGTTTCAGAGAGAAGAGCGGCCAATGTGACGATCTGGCTTGAAGGAGATTCGATAACAAATGACGAAAACGGACGGATTTCTAGGTTTTTACTACATATGAACACTTTCCATATTCCC
Source organism: Schistocerca gregaria (assembly GCF_023897955.1). Classification (NCBI taxonomy): domain Eukaryota; kingdom Metazoa; phylum Arthropoda; class Insecta; order Orthoptera; family Acrididae; genus Schistocerca; species Schistocerca gregaria. The sequence goes on from NC_064925.1 coordinate 593,899,695, forward strand.
CCGTGCAACTCCGCTGCTAATCCTCCTTTCATGCAGAAGCTTAAGGCCCTAGCTCATGTCCAAGGCACCAAAGCCAGCTAAAAAATCAATAATCGATACCTAAAACTTGAATTGTACTACTTTTTACTGGCTATTACATCAACTTATAAGCTTCATCTGTGTTCTACTATGGTGCTTTTAGTGTCTCAGCATACCGCAGCACGCGACATAGCTTAGCAGACGATAAGTACAAGTGTTTCAGAGAGAAGAGCGGCCAATGTTACGATCTGGCTTTAAGTCGATTCGATAACAAATGACCAAAACGGACCGATTTCTCAGGTTTTTACTACATATGAACACATTTCACATTTTCCCGTGCAACTCGGCTGCTAGTCCTCCTTTCATGCAGAATCTTAAGGTCCTAGCTCATGTCCAAGGCACCAAAGCCAGCTAAAAAGTCAATTATCGATACCTAAAACTTGAATTGTACTACTTCTTACTGGCTATTACATCAATTAGAAGCTTCATCTGTGTTCTACTATGGTGCTTTTAGTGTCTCCGCATACCGCAGCACGCGACATAGCTTTGCAGACGATAAGTACTACCGTTTCAGAGAGAAGAGCGTCCAATGTGACGATCTGGCTTGAAGTCGAATCGATAACAAATGACGAAAACGGACCGATTTCTCAGTTTTTTACTACATATGAACACTTTTCACATTCTCTCGTGCAAATCGGCTGCCAGCCCTCCTTTCATGCAGAATCATAAGGTCCTAGCTCATGTCCAAGGCACCAAAGCCAGCTAAAAAGTCAATAATCGATACCTAAAACTTGAATTGTACTATTTCTTACTGGCTATTACATCAACTTAGAAGCTTCATCTGTGTTCTACTATGTTGCTTTTAGTGTCTCCGCATACCGCAGCACGCGACATAGCTTTGCAATCGATAAGTACAACCGTTTCAGAGAGAAGAGCGGCCAATGTGACGATCTGGCTTTAAGTCGATTCGATAACAAATGAGGAAAACGGACGGATTTCCAGGTTTTTACTACATATGAACACTTTTCATATTCTCCCGTGCAACTCCGCTGCTAATCCTCCTTTCATGTAGAATCATTAGGTCCTAGCTCATGTCCAAGGCACCAAACCCAGCTAAAAAGTCAATAATCGATACCTAAAACTTGAATTGTACTACTTCTTACTGGCTATTACATCAACTTACGAGCTTCATCTGTGTTCTACTATGGTGCTTTTAGTGTCTCAGCATACCGCAGCACGCGACATAGCTTTGCAGACGATAAGTACAACTGTTTCAGAGAGAAGAGCGGCCAATGTGACGATCTGGCTTTAAGTCGGTTCGATAACAAATGACGAAAACGGACCGATTTCTCAGGTTTTTACTACATATGAACACTATTCACATTCTCCCCCGCAACTCGGCTGCTAGTCCTCCTTTCATGCAGAATCGTAAGGTCCTAGCTCATGTCCGAGGCACCAAAGCCAGCTAAAAAGTCAATCTTCAATACCTAAAACTTGAATTGTACTACTTCTTACTGGCTATTACATCAACTTAGAAGCTTCATCTGTGATCTACTATAGTGCTTTTAGTGTCTCAGCATACTGCAGCACGCGACATAGCTTTGCAGACGATAAGTACAACCGTTTCAGAGAGAAGAGCCCCCAATGTGACGATCTGGCTTTAAGTAGATTCGATAACAAATGACGAAAACGGACGGATTTCTCAGGTTTTTACTACATATGAACACTTTTTACATTCTCCCGTGCAACTCGGCTGCTAGTCCTCCTTAATGCAAAATTTTAATTTCCTAGCTCATGTCCAAGGCACCAAAAAAGGGTAAAAAGTCAATAATCATTACCTAAAACTTGAGTTGTACTACTTCTTCCTGGCTATTACATCAACTTACAAGCTTCATCTGTGTTCTACTATGGTGCTTTTAGTGTCTCAGCATACCGCATCACTCGACATAGCTTTGCAGACGATAAGTACAACCGTTTCAGAGAGAAGAGCGGCCAATGTGACGATCTGGCTTGAAGAAGATTCGATAACAAATGACGAAAACGGACGGATTTCTAGGTTTTTACTACATATGAACACTTTCCATATTCCCCCGTGCAACTCCGCTGCTAATCCTCCTTTCATGCAGAATCGTAAGGTCCTAGCTCATGTCCGAGGCACCAAAGCCAGCTAAAAAGTCAATCTTCAATACCTAAAACTTGAATTGTACTACTTCTTACTGGCTATTACATCAACTTAGAAGCTTCATCTGTGAACTACTATAGTGCTTTTAGTGTCTCAGCATACTGCAGCACGCGACATAGCTTTGCAGACGATAAGTACAAGTGTTTCAGAGAGAAGAGCAGCCAATGTTACGATCTGGCTTTAAGTCGATTCGATAACAAATGACCAAAACGGACCGATTTCTCAGGTTTTTACTACATATGAACACTTTTCACATTTTCCCGTGCAACTCGGCTGCTAGTCCTCCTTTCACGCAGAATCTTAAGGTCCTAGCTCATGTCCAAGGCACCAAAGCCAGCTAAAAAGTCAATTATCGATACCTAAAACTTGAATTGTACTACTTCTTACTGGCTATTACTTCAACTTAGGAGCTTCATCTGTGTTCTACTATGGTGCTTTTAGTGTCTCCGCATACCGCAGCACGCGACATAGCTTTGCAGACGATAAGTACTACCGTTTCAGAGAGAAGAGCGGCCAATGTGACGATCTGGCTTGAAGTCGAATCGATAACAAATGACGAAAACGGACCGATTTCTCAGTTTTTTACTACATATGAACACTTTTCACATTCTCTCGTGCAAATCGGCTGCCAGCCCTCCTTTCATGCAGAATCATAAGGTCCTAGCTCATGTCCAAGGCACCAAAGCCAGCTAAAGAGTCAATAATCGATACCTAAAACTTGAATTGTACTATTTCTTACTGGCTATTACATCAACTTAGAAGCTTAATCTGTGTTCTACTATGTTGCTTTTAGTGTCTCCGCATACCGCAGCACGCGACGTAGCTTTGCAATCGATAAGTACAACCGTTTCAGAGAGAAGAGCGGACAATGTGACGATCTGGCTTTAAGTCGATTCGATAACAAATGACAAATACGGACGGATTTCTGGGTTTTTACTACATATGAACACTTTTCATATTCTCCCGTGCAACTCCGCTGCTAATCCTCCTTTCATGTAGAATCATAAGGTCCTAGCTCATGTCCAAGGCACCAAAGCTAGCTAAAAGGTCAATAATCGATACCTAAAACTTGAATTGTACTACTTCTTTCTGGCTATTACATCAACTTAGAAGCTTCATCTGTGTTCTACTATGGTGCTTTTAGTGTCTCAGCATACCGCAGCACGCGACATAGCTTTGCAGACGATAAGTACAACCGTTTCAGAGAGAAGAGCGGCCAATGTGACGATCTGGCTTTAAGTCGGTTCGATAACAAATGACGAAAACGGACCGATTTCTCAGGTTTTTACTACATATGAACACTATTCACATTCTCCCGTGCAACTCGGCTGCTAGTCCTCCTTTCATGCAGAATCGTAAGGTCCTAGCTCATGTCCAAGGCACCAAAGCCAGCTAAAAAGTCAATATTCAATACCTAAAACTTGAATTGTACTACTTCTTACTGGCTATTACATCAACTTAGAAGTTTCATCTGTGATCTACTATAGTGCTTTTAGTGTCTCAGCATACTGCAGCACGCGACATAGCTTTGCAGACGATAAGTACAACCGTTTCAGTGAGAAGAGCCCCCAATGTGACGATCTGGCTTTAAGTCGATTCGATAACAAATGACGAAAACGGACGGATCTCTCAGGTTTTTACTACATATGAACACTTTTCACATTCTCCCGTGCAAATCGGCTGCTAGTCCTCCTTCCATGCAGAATCATAAGGTCCTAGCTCATGTCCAAGGCACCAAAGCCAGCTAAAAAGCCAATAATCGATACCTATAACTTGAATTGTACTAATTCTTACTGGCTATTGCATCAACTTAAAAGCTTTATCTGTGTTCTACTATGGTGCTTTTAGTGTCTCCGCATACCGCAGCACGCGACATAGCTTTGCAGACGATAAGTACAACCGTTTCAGAGAGAAGAGCGGCCAATGTGACGATCTGGCTTGAAGAAGATTCGATAACAAATGACGAAAACGGACGGATTTCTAGGTTTTTACTACATATGAACACTTTTCATATTCTCCCGTGCAACTCCGCTGCTAATCCTCCTTTCATGCAGAAGCTTAAGGTCCTAGCTCATGTCCAAGGCACCAAAGCCAGCTAAAAAGTCAATAATCGATACCTAAAACTTGAATTGTACTACTTCTTACTGGCTATTACATCAACTTATAAGCTTCATCTGTGTTCTACTATGGTGATTTTAGTGTCTCCGCATACCCCAGCACGCGACATAGCTTTGCAGACGATAAGTACAACCGTTTCAGAGAGAAGAGCGGCCAATGAGACGATCTTGCTTTAAGTCCTCACGATAACAAGTGACGAAAACGGACCGATTTCTCAGGTTTTTACTACATATGAACACTTTTCACATTCTCCCGTGCAACTTGGCTCCTCGTCCTCCTTTCATGCAGAATCTTAAGGTCCTAGCTCATGTCCAAGGCACCAAAGCCAGCTAAAAAGTCAATATTCAGTACCTAAAACTTGAATTGTACTACTTCTTACTGGCTGTTTCATCAACTTAGAAGCTTCATCTGTGTTCTACTATGGTGCTTTTAGTGTCTCAGCATACCGCAGCACGCGACATAGCTTAGCAGACGATAAGTACAAGTGTTTCAGAGAGAAGAGCGGCCAATGTTACGATCTGGCTTTAAGTCGATTCGATAACAAATGACCAAAACGGACGGATTTCTCAGGTTTTTACTACATATGAACACTTTTCACATTTTCCCGTGCAACTCGGCTGCTAGTCCTCCTTTCATGCAGAATCTCAAGGTCCTAGCTCATGTCCAAGGCAACAAAGCCAGCTAAAAAGTCAATAATCGATACCTAAAACTGGAATTGTACTACTTCTTACTGGCTATTACATCAACTTAGAAGCTTCATCTGTGTTCTACTATGGTGCTTTTAGTGTCTCCGCATACCGCAGCACGCGACATAGCTTTGCAGACGATAAGTACAACCGTTTCAGAGAGAAGAGCGGCCAATGTGACGATCTGGCTTGAAGTCGATTCGATAACAAATGACGAAAACGGACCGATTTCTCAGTTTTTTACTACATATGAACACTTTTGGCATTCTCTCGTGCAAATCGGCTGCTAGCCCTCCTTTCATGCAGAATCATAATGTCCTATCTCATGTCCAAGGCACCAAAGCCAGCTAAAAAATCAATAATCGATAAATAAAACTTGAATTGTACTATTTCTTACTGGCTATTACATCAACTTAGAAGCTTCATCTGTATTCTACTATGTTGCTTTTAGTGTCTCCACATACCGCAGCACGCGACATAGCTTTGCAATCGATAAGTACAACCGTTTCAGAGAGAAGAGCGGACAATGTGACGATCTGGCTTTAAGTCGATTCGATAACAAATGACGAAAACGGACGGATTCCTAGGTTTTTACTACATATGAACACTTTTCATATTCTCCCGTGCAACTCCGCTGCTAATCCTCCTTTCATGCAGAATCTTAAGGTCCTAGCTCATGTCCAAGGCACCAAAGCCAGCTAAAAGTCAATAATCGATACCCAAAACTTGAATTGTACTACTTCTTACTGGCTATTAGATCAACTTAGAAGCCTCATCTGTGTTCTACTATGGTGCTTTTACTGTCTCCGCATACCGCAGCACGCGACATAGCTTTGCAGACGATAAGTACAACCGTTTCAGAGAGAAGAGCGGCCAATGTGACGATCTGGCTTTAAGTAGAATCGATAACAAATGACGTAAACGGACGGATGTCTCAGGTTTTTACTACATACTAACATTTTTCACATTCTCCCGTGCAACTTGGCTGCTAGTCCTCCTTTCATGCAGAATCTTAAGGTCCTAGCTCATGTCCAAGGTACCAAAGCCAGCTAAAAAGTCAATAATCGATACCTAAAACTTTAATTGTACTACTTCTTACTGGCTATTACATTAACTTAGAAGCTTCATCTGTGTTCTACTATGGTGCTTTTAGTGTCTCCGCATACCGCAGCACGCGACATAGCTTTGCAATCGATAAGTACAACCGTTTCAGAGAGAATAGCGGCCAATATGACGATCTAGCTTTAAGTCGATTCGATAACAAATGGCGAAAACGGACGGATTTCTCAGGTTTTTACTACATATGAACATTTTTTACATTCTCCCGTGAAAGTCGGCTGCTAGTCCTCCTTTCATGCAGAATCTTAAGGTCCTAGCTCATGTCCAAGGTACCAAAGCCAGCTGAAAAGTCAATAATCGATACCTAAAACTTGAATTGTACTACTTCTTACTGGCTATTACATCAACTTATAAGTTTCATCTGTGTTCTACTATGGTGATTTTAGTGTCTCCGCATACCCCAGCACGCGACATAGCTTTGCAGACGATAAGTACAACCGTTTCAGAGAGAAGAGCGGCCAATGAGACGATCTGGCTTTAAGTCGATACGATAACAAGTGACGAAAACGGACCGATTTCTCAGGTTTTTACTACATATGAACACTTTTCACATTCTCCCGTGCAACTTGGCTCCTCGTCCTCCTTTCATGCAGAATCTTAAGGTCCTAGCTCATGTCCAAGGCACCAAAGCCAGCTAAAAAGTCAATATTCAATACATAAAACTTGAATTGTACTACTTCTTACTGGCTGTTACATCAACTTAGAAGCTTCATCTGTGTTCTACTATGGTGCTATTAGTGTCTCAGCATACCGCAGCACGCGACATAGCTTAGCAGACGATAAGTACAACCGTTTCAGAGAGAAGAGCGGCCAATGAGACGATCTGGCTTTAAGTCGATACGATAACAAGTGACGAAAACGGACCGATTTCTCAGGTTTTTACTACATATGAACACTTTTCACATTCTCCCGTGCAACTTGGCTCCTCGTCCTCCTTTCATGCAGAATCTTAAGGTCCTAGCTCATGTCCAAGGTACCAAAGCCAGCTAAAAAGTCAATATTCAATACCTAAAACTTGAATTGTACTACTTCTTACTGGCTGTTACATCAACTTAGAAGCTTCATCTGTGTTCTACTATGGTGCTTTTAGTGTCTCAGCATACCGCAGCACGCGACATAGCTTAGCAGACGATAAGTACAAGTGTTTCAGAGAGAAGAGCGGCCAATGTTACGATCTGGCTTTAAGTCGATTCGATAACAAATGACCAAAACGGACGGATTTCTCAGGTTTTTACTACATATGAACACTTTTCACATTTTCCCGTGCAACTCGGCTGCTAGTCCTCCTTTCATGCAGAATCTCAAGGTCATAGCTCATGTCCAAGGCAACAAAGCCAGCTAAAAAGTCAATAATCGATACCTAAAACTGGAATTGTACTACTTCTTACTGGCTATTACATCAACTTAGAAGCTTCATCTGTGTTCTACTATGGTGCTTTTAGTGTCTCCGCATACCGCAGCACGCGACATAGCTTTGCAGACGATAAGTACAACCGTTTCAGAGAGAAGAGCGGCCAATGTGGCGATCTGACTTGAAGTCGATTCGATAACAAATGACGAAAACGGACCGATTTCTCAGTTTTTTACTACATATGAACACTTTTCGCATTCTCTCGTGCAAATCGGCTGCTAGCCCTCCTTTCATGCAGAATCATAATGTCCTATCTCATGTCCAAGGCACCAAAGCCAGCTAAAAAATCAATAATCGATAAATAAAACTTGAATTGTACTATTTCTTACTGGCTATTACATCAACTTAGAAGCTTCATCTGTATTCTACTATGTTGCTTTTAGTGTCTCCGCATACCGCAGCACGCGACATAGCTTTGCAATCGATAAGTACAACCGTTTCAGAGAGAAGAGCGGACAATGTGACGATCTGGCTTTAAGTCGATTCGATAACAAATGACGAAAACGGACGGATTCCTAGGTTTTTACTACATATGAACACTTTTCATATTCTCCCGTGCAACTCCGCTGCTAATCCTCCTTTCATGCAGAATCTTAAGGTCCTAGCTCATGTCCAAGGCACCAAAGCCAGCTAAAAGTCAATAATCGATACCCAAAACTAGAATTGTACTACTTCTTACTGGCTATTAGATCAACTTAGAAGCCTCATCTGTGTTCTACTATGGTGCTTTTACTGTCTCCGCATACCGCAGCACGCGACATAGCTTTGCAGACGATAAGTACAACCGTTTCAGAGAGAAGAGCGGCCAATGTGACGATCTGGCTTTAAGTAGAATCGATAACAAATGACGTAAACGGACGGATGTCTCAGGTTTTTACTACATACTAACATTTTTCACATTCTCCCGTGCAACTTGGCTGCTAGTCCTCCTTTCATGCAGAATCTTAAGGTCCTAGCTCATGTCCAAGGTACCAAAGCCAGCTGAAAAGTCAATAATCGATACCTAAAACTTTAATTGTACTACTTCTTACTGGCTATTACATTAACTTAGCTTCATCTGTGTTCTACTATGGTGCTTTTAGTGTCTCCGCATACCGCAGCACGCGACATAGCTTTGCAATCGATAAGTACAACCGTTTCAGAGAGAAGAGCGGCCAATATGACGATCTAGCTTTAAGTCGATTCGATAACAAATGGCGAAAACGGACGGATTTCTCAGGTTTTTACTACATATGAACACTTTTCACATTCTCCCGTGCAAATCAGCTGCTAGTCCTCCTTTCATGCAGAATCATAAGGTCCTAGCTCATATCCAAGGCACCAAAGCCAGCTAAAATGTCAATAATCGATACCTAAAACTTGAATTGTACTACTTCTTCCTGGCTACTACATCAACTTAGAAGCTTCATCTGTGTTCTACTATGGTGCTTTTAGTGTCTCAGCATACCGCAGCACGCGACATAGCTTTGCAGACGGTATGTACAACCGCTTCAGAGAGAAGAGCGGCCAATGTGACGATCTGGCTTTAAGTCGATTCGATAACAAATGACGAAAACGGACGGATTTCTAGGTTTTTACTACATATGAACACTTTTCATTTTCTCCCGTGCAACTCCGCTGCTAATCCTCCTTTCATGCAGAATCTTAAGGTCCTAGCTCATGTCGAAGGCACCAAAGCAAGCTAAAAAGTCAATAATCCATACCTAAAACTTGAATTGTACTACTCCTTACTGGCTATTCCATCAACTTAGAAGCTTCATCTGTGTTCTACAATGGTGCTTTTCGTGTCTCCGCATACCGCATCACGCGACATAGCTTTGCAGACGATAAGTACAACCGTTTCAGAGAGAAGAGCGGCCAATGTGACGATCTGGCTTCAAGTTGATTCGATAACAAATGACGAAATCGGACGGATTTCTCAGGTTTTTACTACATATGAACACTTTTCACATTCTCCCATGCAATTCGGCTGCTAGTCCTCCTTTCATGCAGAATCTTAAGGACATAGATCATGACCAAGGCACCAAAGCCAGCTAAAAAGTCAATTATCGATACCTAAAACTTGAATTGTACTACTTCTTACTGGCTATTACATCAACTTAGAAGCTTCATCTGTGTTCTACTATGGTGCTTTTAGTGTCTCCGCATACCGCAGCACGCGACTTAGCTTTGCAGTCGATAAGTACAAGCGTTTCAGAGAGAAGAGCGGCCAATGTGACGATCTGGCTTTAAGTCAGTTCGATAACAAATGACGAAAACGGACGTATTTCTCAGGCTTTTACTACATTTGTACACTTTTCAAATTTGCCCGTGCAACTCGGCTGCTATTCCTCCTTTCATGTAGAATCTTAAGGTCCTAGCTCATATCCAAGGCACCAAAGCCAGCTAAAAAGACAATAATCGATACCTAAAACTTGAATTGTACTACTTCTTCCTGGCTATTACATCAACTTAGAAGCTTCATCTGTGTTCTACTATGGTGCTTTTAGTGTCTCAGCATACCGCAGCACGCGACATAGCTTTGCAGACGATAAGTACAACCGTTTCAGAGAGAAGAGCGGACAATGTGACGATCTGGCTTTAAGTCGATTCGATAACAAATAACGAAAACGGACGGATTTCTAGGTTTTTACTACATATGAACACTTTTCATATTCTCCTGTGCAACTCCGCTGCTAATCCTCCTTTCATGCAGAATCTTAAGGTCCTAGCTCATGTCCAAGGCACCAAAGCCAGCTAAAAAGTCAATAATCGATTCCTAAAACTTGAATTGTACTACTTCTTCCTGGCTATTACATCAACTTAGAAGCTTCATCTGTGTTCTACTATGGTGCTTTTAGTGTCTCAGAATACCGCAGCACGCGACATAGCTTTGCAGACGATAAGTACAACCGTTTCAGAGAGAAGAGCGGCCAATGTGACGATCTGGCTTTAAGTCGATTCGATAACAAATGACGAAAACGGACGGATTTCTAGGTTTTTACTACATATGAGCACTTTTCATATTCTCCCGTGCAACTCCGCTGCTAATTTCCTTTCATGCAGAATCTTAAGGTCCTAGCTCTTGTCCAAGGCACCAAAGCCAGCTAAAAAGTCAATAATCGATACCTAAAACTTGAATTTTACTACTTCTTACTGGCTATTACATCAACTTAGAAGCTACATCTGTGTTCTACTATGGTGCTTTTACTGTCTCCGCCTACCGCAGCACGCGACATAGCTTTGCAGACGATAAGTACTACCGTTTCAAAGAGAATAGCGGCCAATGTGACGATCTGGCATTACGTCGATTCGATAACAAATGACGAAAACGGACGGATTTCTCAGGTTTTTACTACATATGAACACTTTTCACATTCTCCCGTGCAAATCGGCTGCTAGTCCTCCTTTCATGCAGAATCTTAAGGTCCTAGCTCATGTCCAAGGCACCAAAGCCAGCTAAAAAGTCAATAATCGATACCTAAAACTTGAATTGCACTATTTCTTACTGGCTATTACATCAACTTAGAAGCTTCATCTGTGTTCTACTATGGTGCCTTTCGTGTCTCCGCATACCGCAGCACGCGACATAGCTTTGCAATCGATAAGTACAACCGTTTCAGAGACAGGAGAGGCCAATGTGACGATCTGGCTTTAAGTCGATTCGATAACAAATGACGAAAACGGACCGATTTCTCAGGTTTTCACTACATATGAACACTTTTCACATTCTCCTATGCAAATTGGCTGCTAGTCCTCCTTTCATGCAGAATGTTAAGGTCCTGGCTCATGTCCAAGGCACCAAGCCAGCTATAAAGTCAATAATCGATACCTAAAACTTGAATTGTACTACTTCTTACTGGCTATTACATCAACTTAGAAGGTACATCTGTGTTCTACTATGGTGCTTTTACTGTCTCCGCATTCCGCAGCACGCGACATAGCTTTGCAGACGATAAGTACAACCGTTTCAGAGAGAAGAGCGCCCAATGTGACGATGTGGCTTTAAGTCTATTCGATAACAAATGACGAATACGGACGGATGTCTCAGGTTTTTACTACATATGAACACTTTTCACATTCTCCCGTGCAACTGCGCTGCTAATCCTCCATTCATGCAGAATCTTAAGATCCTAGCTCATGTCGAAGGCACCAAAGCCAGCTAAAAAGACAATAATCAATACCTAAAACTTGAATTGTACTACATATTACTGGCTATTACATCAACTTAGAAGCTTCATCTGTGTTCTACTGCCGGCCGCGGTGGTCTCGCGGTTCTAGGCGCGCAGTCCGGAATTGTGCGGCTGCTACGGTCGCAGGTTCGAATCCTGCCTCGGGCATGGATGTGTGTGATGTCCTTAGGTTAGTTAGGTTTAAGTAGTTCTAAGTTCTAGGGGACTGATGACCACAGCAGTTGTGCCCCATAGTGCTCAGAGCCATTTGAACCATTTTTTTGTGTTCTACTATGGTGATTTTAGTGTCTCCGCATACCGCAGCACGCGACATAGCTTTGCAGACGATAAGTACAACCGTTTCAGAGAGAAGAGCGGCCAATGTGACGATCTGGCTTTAAGTCGATTCGATAACAAATGACGAAAACGGACGGATTTCTCAGGTTAATACTACATATGAACACTTTTCACATTCTCCCGTGCAAATCGGCTGCTAGTCCTCCTTTCATGCAGAATCATAAGGTCCTAGCTCATGTCCAAGACACCAAAGCCAGCTAAAAAGTCAATAATCGATACCTAAAACTTGAATTGTACTACTTCTTCCTGGCTATTACATCAACTTAGAAGCTTCATCTGTGTTCTACTATGGTGCTTTTACTGTCTCCGCATACCGCAGCACGCGACATAGTTTTGCAGACGAGAAGTACAACCGTTTCAGAGAGAAGAGCGGCCAATGTGACGATCTGGCTTTAAGTCGGTTCGATAACAAATGACGAAAACGGACCGATTTCTCAGGTTTTTACTACAATGAACACTTTTCACATTCTCCCGTGCAACTCGGCTGCTAGTCCTCCTTTCATGCAGAATCTTAAGGTCCTAGCTCATGTCCAAGGCACCAAAGCCAGATAAAAAGTCAATAATCGATAAATAAAACTTGAATTGTACTATTTCTAACTGGCTATTACATCAACTTAGATGCTTCATCTGTATTCTACTATGTTGCTTTTAGTGTCTCCGCATACCGCAGCACGCGACATAGCTTTGCGATCGATAAGTACAACCGTTTCAGAGAGAAGAGCGGACAATGTGACGATCTGGCTTTAAGTCGATTCGATAACAAATGACGAAAACGGACGGATTCCTAGGTTTTTACTACATATGAACACTTTTCATATTCTCCCGTGCAACTCCGCTGCTAATCCTCCTTTCATGCAGAATCTTAAGGTCCTAGCTCATGTCCAAGGCACCAAAGCCAGCTAAAAGTCAATAATCGATACCCAAAACTTGAATTGTACTACTTCTTACTGGCTATTACATCAACTTAGAAGCTTCATCTGTGTTCTACTATGGTGCTTTTCGTGTCTCCGCATACCGCAGCACGCGACATAGCTTTGCAATCGATAAGTACAACCGTTTCAGAGACAGGAGCGGCCAATGTGACGATCTGGCTTTAAGTCGATTCGATAACAAATCACGAAAACGGACCGATTTCTCAGGTTTTTACTACATATGAACACTTTTCACATTCTCCTATGCAAATTGGCTGCTAGTCCTCCCTTCACGCAGAATGTTAAGGTCCTGGCTCATGTCCAAGGCACCAAGCCAGCTATAAAGTCAATAATCGATACCTAAAACTTGAATTGTACTACTTCTTACTGGCTATTACATCAACTTAGAAGCTACATCTGTGTTCTACTATGGTGCTTTTACTGTCTCCGCATTCCGCAGCACGCGACATAGCTTTGCAGACGATAAGTACAACCGTTTCAGAGAGAAGAGCGCCCAATGTGACGATCTGGCTTTAAGTCTATTCGATAACAAATGACGAATACGGACGGATGTCTCAGGTTTTTACTACATATGAACACTTTTCACATTCTCCCGTGCAACTGCGCTGCTAATCCTCCATTCATGCAGAATCTTAAGGTCCTAGCTCATGTCGAAGGCACCAAAGCCAGCTAAAAAGACAATAATCAATACCTAAAACTTGAATTGTACTACTTCTTACTGGCTATTACATCAACTTAGAAGCTTCATCTGTGTTCTACTGCCGGCCGCGGTGGTCTCGCGGTTCTAGGCGCGCAGTCCGGAACCGTGCGGCTGCTACGGTCGCAGGTTCGAATCCTGCCTCGGGCATGGATGTGTGTGATGTCCTTAGGTTAGTTAGGTTTAAGTAGTTCTAAGTTCTAGGGGACTGATGACCACAGCAGTTGTGCCCCATAGTGCTGAGAGCCATTTGAACCATTTTTTTGTGTTCTACTATGGTGATTTTAGTGTCTCCGCATACCGCAGCACGCGACATAGCTTTGCAGACGATAAGTACAACCGTTTCAGAGAGAAGAGCGGCCAATGTGACGATCTGGCTTTAAGTCGATTCGATAACAAATGACGAAAACGGACGGATTTCTTAGGTTAATACTACATATGAACACTTTTCACATTCTCCCGTGCAAATCGGCTGCTAGTCCTCCTTTCATGCAGAATCATAAGGTCCTAGCTCATGTCCAAGGCACCAAAGCCAGCTAAAAAGTCAATAATCGATACCTAAAACTTGAATTGTACTACTTCTTCCTGGCTATTACATCAACTTAGAAGCTTCATCTGTGTTCTACTATGGTGCTTTTACTGTCTCCGCATACCGCAGCACGCGACATAGCTTTGCAGACGAGAAGTACAACCGTTTCAGAGAGAAGAGCGGCCAATGTGACGATCTGGCTTTAAGTCGATTCGATAACAAATGACGAAAACGGACGGATGTCTCAGGTTTTTACTACATATGAACACTATTCACATTCTCCCGTGCAACTCGGCTGCTAGTCCTCCTTTCATGCAGAATCTTAAGGTCCTAGCTCATGTCCAAGGCACCAAAGCCAGCTAAAAAGTCAATAATCGATACCTAAAACTTGAATTGTACTACTTCTTCCTCGCTATTTCATCAACTTAGAAGCTTCATCTGTGTTCTACTATGGTGCTTTTAGTGTCTCAGCATACCGCAGCACGCGACATAGCTTTGCAGACGATAAGTACAACCGTTTCAGAGAGAAGAGCGGACAATGTGACGATCTGGCTTTAAGTCGATTCGATAACAAATGACCAAAACGGACGGATTTCTCAGGTTTTTACTACATATGAACACTTTTCACATTTTCCCGTGCAACTCGGCTGCTAGTCCTCCTTTCATGCAGAATCTCAAGGTCCTAGCTCATGTCCAAGGCAACAAAGCCAGCTAAAAAGTCAATAATCGATACCTAAAACTGGAATTGTACTACTTCTTACTGGCTATTACATCAACTTAGAAGCTTCATCTGTGTTCTACTATGGTGCTTTTAGTGTCTCCGCATACCGCAGCACGCGACATAGCTTTGCAGACGATAAGTACAACCGTTTCAGAGAGAAGAGCGGCCAATGTGACGATCTGGCTTGAAGTCGATTCGATAACAAATGACGAAAACGGACCGATTTCTCAGTTTTTTACTACATATGAACACTTTTCACATTCTCTCGTGCAAATCGGCTGCTAGCCCTCCTTTCATGCAGAATCATAATGTCCTATCTCATGTCCAAGGCACCAAAGCCAGCTAAAAAGTCAATAATCGATAAATAAAACTTGAATTGTACTACTTCTTACTGGCTATTACATCAACTTAGAAGCTTCATCTGTATTCTACTATGTTGCTTTTAGTGTCTCCGCATACCGCAGCACGCGACATAGCTTTGCAATCGATAAGGACAACCGTTTCAGAGAGAATAGCGGACAATGTGACGATCTGGCTTTAAGTCGATTCGATAACAAATGACGAAAACGGACGGATTCCTAGGTTTTTACTACATATGAACACTTTTCATATTCTCCCGTGCAACTCCGCTGCTAATCCTGCTTTCATGCTGAATCTTAAGGTCCTAGCTCATGTCCAAGGCACCAAAGCCAGCTAAAAGTCAATAATCGATACCCAAAACTTGAATTGTACTACTTCTTACTGGCTATTAGATCAACTTAGAAGCTTCATCTGTGTTCTACTATGGTGCTTTTACTGTCTCCGCATACCGCAGCACGCGACATAGCTTTGCAGACGATAAGTACAACCGTTTCAGAGAGAAGAGCGGCCAATGTGACGATCTGGCTTTAAGTAGAATCGATAACAAATGACGTAAACGGACGGATGTCTCAGGTTTTTACTACATACTAACATTTTTCACATTCTCCCGTGCTACTTGGCTGCTAGTCCTCCTTTCATGCAGAATCTTAAGGTCCTAGCTCATGTCCAAGGTACCAAAGCCAGCTAAAAAGTCAATAATCGATACCTAAAACTTTAATTGTACTACTTCTTACTGGCTATTACATTAACTTAGAAGCTTCATCTGTGTTCTACTATGGTGCTTTTAGTGTCTCCGAATACCGCAGTACGCGACATAGCTTTGCAATCGATAAGTACAACCGTTTCAGAGAGAAGAGCGGCCAATATGGCGATCTAACTTTAAGTCGATTCGATAACAAAAGGCGAAAACGGACGGATTTCTCAGGTTTTTACTACATATGAACACTTTTCACATTCTCCCGTGCAAATCAGCTGCTAGTCCTCCTTTCATGCAGAATCATAAGGTCCTAGCTCATGTCCAAGTCACCAAAGCCAGCTAAAATGTCAATAATCGATACCTAAAACTTAAATTGTACTACTTCTTCCTGGCTACTACATCAACTTAGAAGCTTCATCTGTGTTCTACTATGGTGCTTTTAGTGTCTCAGCATACCGCAGCACGCGACATAGCTTTGCAGACGGTAAGTACAACATCTTCAGAGAGAAGAGCGGCCGATGTGACGATCTGGCTTTAAGTCGATTCGATAACAAATGACGAAAACGGACGGATTTCTAGGTTTTTACTACATATGAACACTTTTCATATTCTCCCGTGCAACTCCGCTGCTAATCCTCCTTTCATGCAGAATCTTAAGGTCCTAGCTCATGTCCAAGGCACCAAAGCCAGCTAAAAAGTCAATAATCGATTCCTAAAACTTGAATTGTACTACTTCTTCCTGGCTATTACATCAACTTAGAAGCTTCATCTGTGTTCTACTATGGTGCTTTTAGTGTCTCCGCCTACCGCAGCACGCGACATAGCTTTGAAGACGATAAGTACTACCGTTTCAAAGAGAATAGCGGCCAATGTGACGATCTGGCATTACGTCGATTCGATTACAAATGACGAAAACGGACGGATTTCTCAGGTTTTTACTACATATGAACACTTTTCACATTCTCCCGTGCAAATCGGCTGCTAGTCCTCCTTTCATGCAGAATCTTAAGGTCCTAGCTCATGTCCAAGGCACCAAAGCCAGCTATAAAGTCAATAATCGATACCTAAAACTTGAATTGCACTATTTCTTACTGGCTATTACATCAACTTAGAAGCTTCATCTGTGTTCTACTATGGTGCTTTTCGTGTCTCCGCATACCGCAGCACGCGACATAGCTTTGCAATCGATAAGTACAACCGTTTCAGAGACAGGAGCGGCCAATGTGACGATCTGGCTTTAAGTCGATTCGATAACAAATGACGAAAACGGACGGATTTCTCAGGTTTTTACTACATATGAACACTTTTCTCATTCTCCTATGCAAATTGGCTGCTAGTCCTCCTTTCATGCAGAATGTTAAGGTCCTGGCTCATGTCCAAGGCACCAAGCCAGCTATAAAGTCAATAATCGATACCTAAAACTTGAATTGTACTACTTCTTACTGGCTATTACATCAACTTAGAAGCTACATCTGTGTTCTACTATGGTGCTTTTACAGTCTCCGCATTCCGCAGCACGCGACATAGCTTTGCAGACGATAAGTACAACCGTTTCAGAGAGAAGAGCGCCCAATGTGACGATCTGGCTTTAAGTCTATTCGATAACAAATGACAAAAACGGACGGATTTCTAGGTTTTTACTACATATGAGCACTTTTCATATTCTCCCGTGCAACTCCGCTGCTAATTTCCTTTCATGCAGAATCTTATGGTCCTAGCTCATGTCGAAGGCACCAAAGCCAGCTAAAAAGACAATAATCAATACCTAAAACTTGAATTGTACTACTTCTTACTGGCTATTACATCAACTTAGAAGCTTCATCTGTGTTCTACTGCCGGCCGCGGTGGTCTCGCGGTTCTAGGCGCGCAGTCCGGAACCGTGCGGCTGCTACGGTCGCAGGTTCGAATCCTGCCTCGGGCATGGATGTGTGTGATGTCCTTAGGTTAGTTAGGTTTAAGTAGTTCTAAGTTCTAGGGGACTGATGACCACAGCAGTTGTGCCCCATAGTGCTCAGAGCCATTTGAACCATTTTTTTGTGTTCTACTATGGTGATTTTAGTGTCTCCGCATACCGCAGCACGCGACATAGCTTTGCAGACGATAAGTACAACCGTTTCAGAGAGAAGAGCGGCCAATGTGACGATCTGGCTTTAAGTCGATTCGATAACAAATGACGAAAACGGACGGATTTCTGAGGTTAATACTACATATGAACACTTTTCACATTCTCCCGTGCAAATCGGCTGCTAGTCCTCCTTTCATGCAGAATCATAAGGTCCTAGCTCATGTCCAAGGCACCAAAGCCAGCTAAAAAGTCAATAATCGATACCTAAAACTTGAATTGTACTACTTCTTCCTGGCTATTACATCAACTTAGAAGCTTAATCTGTGTTCTACTATGGTGCTTTTACTGTCACCGCATACCGCAGCACGCAACATAGCTTTGCAGACGAGAAGTACAACCGTTTCAGAGAGAAGAGCGGCCAATGTGACGATCTGGCTTTAAGTCGATTCGATAACAAATGACGAAAACGGACGGATGTCTCAGGTTTTTACTACATATGAACACTATTCACATTCTCCCGTGCAACTCGGCTGCTAGTCCTCCTTTCATGCAGAATCTTAAGGTCCTATCTCATGTCCAAGGTACCAAAGCCAGCCAAAAAGTCAATAATCGATACCTAAAACTTGAATTGTATTACTTCTTACTGGCTATTATATCAACTTAGAAGCCTCATCTGTGTTCTACTATGGTGATTTTAGTGTCTCCGCATACCGCAGCACGCGACATAGCTTTGCAGACGATAAGTACAACCGTTTCAGAGAGGAGAGCGGCCAATGTGACGATCTGGCTTTAAGTCGGTTCGATAACAAATGACGAAAACGGACGGATTTCTCAGGTTTTTACTACAATGAACACTTTTCACATTCTCCCGTGCAAATCGGCTGCTAGTCCTCCTTTCATGCAGAATCTTAAGGTCCTAGCTCATGTCCAAGGCACCAAAGCCAGCTAAAAAGTCAATAATCGATACCTAAAACTTGAATTGTACTACTTCTTCCTCGCTATTACATCAATTTAGAAGCTTCATCTGTGTTCTACTGTGGTGCTTTTACTGTCTCCGCATACCGTAGCACGCGACATAGCTTTGCAGACGATAAGTACAACCGTTTCAGAGAGAAGAGCGGCCAATGTGACGATTTGGTTTTACGTCGATTCGATAACAAATGACGAAAACGGACGGATGTCTCAGGTTTTTACTACATATGAACACTTTTCATATTCTCCCGCGTAACTCCGCTGCTAATCCAACCTTTCATGCAGAAACTTAAGGTCCTAGCTCATGTCCAAGGCACCAAAGCCAGCTAAAAAGTAAATAATCGATACCTAAAACATGAATTGTACTATATCTTCCTGGCTATTACATCAACTTAGAAGCTTCATCTGTGTTCTACTATGGTGCTTTTAGTGTTTCAGAATACCGCAGCACGCGACATAGCTTTGCAGACGATAAGTACAAGCGTTTCAGAGAGAATAGCGGCCAATGTGACGATATGGCTTTAAGTCGATTCGATAACAAATGATGAAAACGGACGGATTTCTAGGTTTTTACTACATATGAACACTTTTCATATTTTCCCGTGCAACTCCGCTGCTAATCCATCTTTCATGCACAATCTTAAGGTCCGAGCTCATGTCCAACGCACCAAAGCCATCTAAAAAGTCAATAATCGATACCTAAAACTTGAATTGTACTATATCTTACTGGCTATTACATCAACTTAGAAGCTTCATCTGTGTTCTACTATGGTGCTTTTACGGTCTCCGCATATCGCAGAGCGCGACATAGCTTTGCAGACGAGAAGTACAACCGTTTCAGAGAGAAGAGCGGCCAATGTGACGATCTGGCTTTAAGTCGATTCGATAACAAATGACGAAAACGGACGGATTTCTCAGGTTTTTACTACATATGAACACTTTTCACATTCTCCCGTGCAACTCGGCTGCTAGTCCTCCTCCATGCAAAATCTTAATTTCCTAGCTCATGTCCAAGGCACCAAAGAAGGGTAAAAAGTCAATAACCGATACCCAAAACTTTAATTGTACTACTTCTTACTGGCTATTACATCAACTTAGAAGCCTCATCTGTGTTCTACTATGGTGATTTTAGTGTCTCCGCATACCGCAGCACGCGACATAGCTTTGCAGAGGATAAGTACAACCGTTTCAGAGAGAAGAGCGGCCAATGTGACGATCTTGCTTTAAGTCGGTTCGATAACAAATGACGAAAACGGACCGATTTGTCAGGTTTTTACTACATATGAACACTTTTCACATTCTCCCGTGCAGCTCGGCTGCTAGTCCTCCTTTTATGCAGAATCTTAAGGCGATAGCTCATGTCCAAGGCACCAAAGCCAGCTAAAAAGTCAATATTCAATACCTAAAACTTGAATTGTACTACTCCTTACTGGCTATTACATCAACTTAGAAGCTTCATATGTGTTCTACTATGGTGCTTTTAGTGTCTCCGCATACCGCAGCACGCGACATAGCTTTGCAGACGATAAGTACAACTTTTTCAGAGAGAAGAGCGGCCAATGTGGCGATCTGGCTTTAAGTCGATTCGACAACAAATGACGAAAACGGACGGATTTCTCAGGTTTTTAATACATATGAACACTTTTCACATTCTCCCGTGCAACTCGGCTGCTAGACCTCCTTTCATGCAGAATGTTAAGGTCCGAGCTCATTTCAAAGGCACCAAAGCCAGATAAAAAGTCAGTAATCGATACCTAAAACTTGAATTGTACTACTTCATCCTGGCTATTACATCAACTTAGAAGCTTCATCTGTGTTCTATTATGCTGCTTTTAGTGTCTCCGCATACCGAAGCACGCGACATAGCTACGAAATCGATTAGTACAACCGTTTCAGAGAGAAGAGCGGCCAATGTGACGATCTGGCTTTAAGTCGATTCGATAACAAATGACGAAAACGGACGGATTTCTAGGTTTTTACTACATATGAACACTTTTCATATTCTCCCGTGCAACTCCGCTGCTAATCCTCCTTTCATGCAGAATCTTAAGGTCCTAGCTCATGTCCAAGGCACCAAAGCCAGCTAAAAAGTCAATAATCGATACCTAAAACTTGAATTCTACTATATCTTACTGGCTATTACATTAACTTAGAAGCTTCATCTGTGTTCTACTATGGTGCTTTTACTGTCTCCGCATACCGCAGCACGCGACATAGCTTTGCAGACGATAAGTACAACCGTTTCAGAGAGAAGAGCGGCCAATGTGACGATCTGGCTGTAAGTCGATTCGATAACAAATGACGAAAACGGACGGATGTCTCAGGTTTTTACTTCATATGAACACTTTTCACATTCTCCCGTGCAACTCCGCTGCTAATCCTCCTTTCATGCAGAATCTAAAGGTCCTAGCTCATGTCCAAGGCACCAAAGCCAGCTAAAAAGTCAATAATCGATACCTAAAACTTGAATTTTACTACTACTTACTGGCTATTACATCAACTTAGAAGCTTCATCTGTGTTCTACTATGGTGATTTTAATGTCTCCGCATACCGCAGCACGCGACATAGCTTTGCAGACGATAAGTACAACCGTTTCAGAGAGAAGAGCGGCCAATGTGACCATCTGGCTTTAAGTCGATTCGATAACAAATGACGAAAACGGACGGATTTTCAGGTTTTTACTACATATGAACACTTTTCACATTCTCCCGTGCAACTCGGCTGCTACTCCTCCATTCATGAAAAATGTTAAGTTCCTAGCTCATGTCCAAGGCACCAAAGAAGTGTAAAAAGTCAATAACCGATACCTAAAACTTTAATTGTACTACTTCTTACTGGCTGTTACATCAACTTAGAAGCTTCATATGTGTTCTACTATGGTGCTTTTAGTGTCTCCGCATACCGCAGCACGCGACATAGCTTTGCAGACGATAAGTACAACTTTTTCAGAGAGAAGAGCGGCCAATGTGGCGATCTGGCTTTAAGTCGATTCGACAACAAATGACGAAAACGGACGGATTTCTCAGGTTTTTAATACATATGAACACTTTTCACATTCTCCCGTGCAACTCGGCTGCTAGTCCTCCTTTCATGCAGAATGTTAAGGTCCGAGCTCATTTCAAAGGCACCAAAGCCAGATAAAAAGTCAGTAATCGATACCTAAAACTTGAATTGTACTACTTCATCCTGGCTATTACATCAACTTAGAAGCTTCATCTGTGTTCTATTATGCTGCTTTTAGTGTCTCCGCATACCGAAGCACGCGACATAGCTACGAAATCGATTAGTACAACCGTTTCAGAGAGAAGAGCGGCCAATGTGACGATCTGGCTTTAAGTCGATTCGATAACAAATGACGAAAACGGACGGATTTCTAGGTTTTTACTACATATGAACACTTTTCATATTCTCCCGTGCAACTCCGCTGCTAATCCTCCTTTCATGCAGAATCTTAAGGTCCTAGCTCATGTCCAAGGCACCAAAGCCAGCTAAAAAGTCAATAATCGATACCTAAAACTTGAATTCTACTATATCTTACTGGCTATTACATTAACTTAGAAGCTTCATCTGTGTTCTACTATGGTGCTTTTACTGTCTCCGCATACCGCAGCACGCGACATAGCTTTGCAGACGATAAGTACAACCGTTTCAGAGAGAAGAGCGGCCAATGTGACGATCTGGCTGTAAGTCGATTCGATAACAAATGACGAAAACGGACGGATGTCTCAGGTTTTTACTTCATATGAACACTTTTCACATTCTCCCGTGCAACTCCGCTGCTAATCCTCCTTTCATGCAGAATCTAAAGGTCCTAGCTCATGTCCAAGGCACCAAAGCCAGCTAAAAAGTCAATAATCGATACCTAAAACTTGAATTTTACTACTACTTACTGGCTATTACATCAACTTAGAAGCTTCATCTGTGTTCTACTATGGTGATTTTAATGTCTCCGCATACCGCAGCACGCGACATAGCTTTGCAGACGATAAGTACAACTTTTTCAGAGAGAAGGGCGGCCAATGTGACGATCTGGCTTTAAGTCGATTCGATAACAGATGACGAAAACGGACGGATTTCTAGGTTTTTACTACATATGAACACTTATCATATTCTCCCGTGCAACTCCGCTGCTAATCCTTCTTTCATGCACAATCTTAAGGTCCTAGCTCATGTCCAACGCACCAATGCCATCTAAAAAGTCAATAATCGATACCTAAAACTTGGATTGTACTATATCTTACTGGCTATTACATCAACTTAGAAGCTTCATCTGTGTTCTACTATGGTGCTTTTACTGTCTCCGCATATCGCAGAGCGCGACATAGCTTTGCAGACGAGAAGTACAACCGTTTCAGAGAGAAGAGCGGCCAAGGTGACGATCTGGCTTTAAGTCGATTCGATAACAAATGATGAAAACGGACGGATGTCTCAGGTTTTTACTACATATGAACACTTTTCACATTCTCCCGTGCAACTCGGCTTCTAGTCCTCCTTTCTTGCAGAATTTTAAGGTCCTAGCTCATGTCCAAGGTACCAAAGCCAGCTAAAAAGTCTATAATCGATACCGAAAACTTGAATTTTACTACTTCTTACTGGCTATTACATCTACTTAGAAGCTTCATCTGTGTTCTACTATTGTGCTTTTAGTGTCTCCGCATACCGCAGCACGCGACATAGCTTTGCAGACGATAAGTACAACCGTTTCAGAGAGAAGAGCGACCGATGTGACGATCTGGCTTTAAGTAGATTCGATAACAAATGACGAAAACGGACGGATTTCTCAGGTTTTTACTACATATGAACACTTTTCACATTCTTCCATGCACCACGGCTGCTAGTCCTCCTTTCATGCAGAATCTTAAGGTCCTAGCTCATGTCCAAGGCACCAAAGACAGCTAAAAAGTCAATAATCGATACATAAAACTTGAATTGTACTACTTCTTACTGGCTATTACATCAACTTAGAAGCTTCATCAGTCTTCTACTATGGTGCTTTTACTGTCTCCGCATACCGCAGCACGCGACATAGCTTTGCACACGATACGTACAACCGTTTCAGAGAGAAGAGCGGCCAATGTGACGATCTGGCTTTAAGTCTATTCGATAACAAATGACGAAAACGGACGGATGTCTCAGGTTTTTACTACATATGAACACTTTTCACATTCTCCCGTGCAACTGCGCTGCTAATCCTCCATTCATGCAGAATCTTAAGGTCCTAGCTCATGTCGAAGGCACCAAAGCCAGCTAAAAAGACAATAATGAATACCTAAAACTTGAATTGTACTACTTCTTACTGGCTATTACATCAACTTAGAAGCTTCATCTGTGTTCTACTGCCGGCCGCGGTGGTCTCGCGGTTCTAGGCGCGCAGTCCGGAACCGTGCGGCTGCTACGGTCGCAGGTTCGAATCCTGCCTCGGGCATGGATGTGTGTGATGTCCTTAGGTTAGTTAGGTTTAAGTAGTTCTAAGTTCTAGGGGACTGATGACCACAGCAGTTGTGCCCCATAGTGCTCAGAGCCATTTGAACCATTTTTTTGTGTTCTACTATGGTGATTTTAGTGTCTCCGCATACCGCAGCACGCGACATAGCTTTGCAGACGATAAGTACAACCGTTTCAGAGAGAAGAGCGGCCAATGTGACGATCTGGCTTTAAGTCGATTCGATAACAAATGACGAAAACGGACGGATTTCTGAGGTTAATACTACATATGAACACTTTTCACATTCTCCCGTGCAAATCGGCTGCTAGTCCTCCTTTCATGCAGAATCATAAGGTCCTAGCTCATGTCCAAGGCACCAAAGCCAGCTAAAAAGTCAATAATCGATACCTAAAACTTGAATTGTACTACTTCTTCCTGGCTATTACATCAACTTAGAAGCTTCATCTGTGTTCTACTATGGTGCTTTTACTGTCACCGCATACCGCAGCACGCGACATAGCTTTGCAGACGAGAAGTACAACCGTTTCAGAGAGAAGAGCGGCCAATGTGACGATCTGGCTTTAAGTCGATTCGATAACAAATGACGAAAACGGACGGATGTCTCAGGTTTTTACTACATATGAACACTATTCACATTCTCCCGTGCAACTCGGCTGCTAGTCCTCCTTTCATGCAGAATCTTAAGGTCCTATCTCATGTCCAAGGTACCAAAGCCAGCCAAAAAGTCAATAATCGATACCTAAAACTTGAATTGTATTACTTCTTACTGGCTATTATATCAACTTAGAAGCCTCATCTGTGTTCTACTATGGTGATTTTAGTGTCTCCGCATACCGCAGCACGCGACATAGCTTTGCAGACGATAAGTACAACCGTTTCAGAGAGGAGAGCGGCCAATGTGACGATCTGGCTTTAAGTCGGTTCGATAACAAATGACGAAAACGGACGGATTTCTCAGGTTTTTACTACAATGAACACTTTTCACATTCTCCCATGCAACTCGGCTGCTAGTCCTCCTTTCATGCAGAATCTTAAGGTCCTAGCTCATGTCCAAGGCACCAAAGCCAGCTAAAAAGTCAATAATCGATACCTAAAACTTGAATTGTACTACTTCTTCCTCGCTATTACATCAATTTAGAAGCTTCATCTGTGTTCTACTGTGGTGCTTTTACTGTCTCCGCATACCGCAGCACGCGACATAGCTTTGCAGACGATAAGTACAACCGTTTCAGAGAGAAGAGCGGCCAATGTGACGATTTGGTTTTACGTCGATTCGATAACAAATGACGAAAACGGACGGATGTCTCAGGTTTTTACTACATATGAACACTTTTCATATTCTCCCGCGTAACTCCGCTGCTAATCCAACCTTTCATGCAGAAACTTAAGGTCCTAGCTCATGTCCAAGGCACCAAAGCCAGCTAAAAAGTAAATAATCGATACCTAAAACATGAATTGTACTATAACTTCCTGGCTATTACATCAACTTAGAAGCTTCATCTGTGTTCTACTATGGTGCTTTTAGTGTTTCAGAATACCGCAGCACGCGACATAGCTTTGCAGACGATAAGTACAAGCGTTTCAGAGAGAATAGCGGCCAATGTGACGATATGGCTTTAAGTCGATTCGATAACAAATGATGAAAACGGACGGATTTCTAGGTTTTTACTACATATGAACACTTTTAATATTTTCCCGTGCAACTCCGCTGCTAATCCATCTTTCATGCACAATCTTAAGGTCCGAGCTCATGTCCAACGCACCAAAGCCATCTAAAAAGTCAATAATCGATACCTAAAACTTGAATTGTACTATATCTTACTGGCTATTACATCAACTTAGAAGCTTCATCTGTGTTCTACTATGGTGCTTTTACGGTCTCCGCATATCGCAGAGCGCGACATAGCTTTGCAGACGAGAAGTACAACCGTTTCAGAGAGAAGAGCGGCCAATGTGACGATCTGGCTTTAAGTCGATTCGATAACAAATGACGAAAACGGACGGATTTCTCAGGTTTTTACTACATATGAACACTTTTCACATTCTCCCGTGCAACTCGGCTGCTAGTCCTCCTTCATGCAAAATCTTAATTTCCTAGCTCATGTCCAAGGCACCAAAGAAGGGTAAAAAGTCAATAACCGATACCCAAAACTTTAATTGTACTACTTCTTACTGGCTATTACATCAACTTAGAATCCTCATCTGTGTTCTACTATGGTGATTTTAGTGTCTCCGCATACCGCAGCACGCGACATAGCTTTGCAGAGGATAAGTACAACCGTTTCAGAGAGAAGAGCGGCCAATGTGACGATCTTGCTTTAAGTCGGTTCGATAACAAATGACGAAAACGGACCGATTTGTCAGGTTTTTACTACATATGAACACTTTTCACATTCTCCCGTGCAACTCGGCTGCTAGTCCTCCTTTTATGCAGAATCTTAAGGCGATAGCTCATGTCCAAGGCACCAAAGCCAGCTAAAAAGTCAATATTCAATACCTAAAACTTGAATTGTACTACTCCTTACTGGCTATTACATCAACTTAGAAGCTTCATATGTGTTCTACTATGGTGCTTTTAGTGTCTCCGCATACCGCAGCACGCGACATAGCTTTGCAGACGATAAGTACAACTTTTTCAGAGAGAAGAGCGGCCAATGTGGCGATCTGGCTTTAAGTCGATTCGACAACAAATGACGAAAACGGACGGATTTCTCAGGTTTTTACTACATATGAACACTTTTCACATTCTCCCGTGCAACTCGGCTGCTAGTCCTCCTTTCATGCAAAATGTTAAGGTCCGAGCTCATTTCAAAGGCACCAAAGCCAGATAAAAAGTCAGTAATCGATACCTAAAACTTGAATTGTACTACTTCATCCTGGCTATTACATCAACTTAGAAGCTTCATCTGTGTTGTATTATGCTGCTTTTAGTGTCTCCGCATACCGAAGCACGCGACATAGCTACGAAATCGATTAGTACAACCGTTTCAGAGAGAAGAGCGGCCAATGTGACGATCTGGCTTTAAGTCGATTCGATAACAAATGACGAAAACGGACGGATTTCTAGGTTTTTACTACATATGAACACTTTTCATATTCTCCCGTGCAACTCCGCTGCTAATCCTCCTTTCATGCAGAATCTTAAGGTCCTAGCTCATGTCCAAGGCACCAAAGCCAGCTAAAAGACAATAATCGATACCTAAAACTTGAATTCTACTATATCTTACTGGCTATTACATTAACTTAGAAGCTTCATCTGTGTTCTACTATGGTGCTTTTACTGTCTCCGCATACCGCAGCACGCGACATAGCTTTGCAGACGATAAGTACAACCGTTTCAGAGAGAAGAGCGGCCAATGTGACGATCTGGCTTTAAGTCGATTCGATAACAAATGACGAAAACGGACGGATGTCTCAGGTTTTTACTTCATATGAACACTTTTCACATTCTCCCGTGCAACTCCGCTGCTAATCCTCCTTTCATGCAGAATCTAAAGGTCCTAGCTCATGTCCAAGGCACCAAAGCCAGCTAAAAAGTCAATAATCGATACCTAAAACATGAATTTTACTACTACTTACTGGCTATTACATCAACTTAGAAGCTTCATCTGTGTTCTACTATGGTGATTTTAATGTCTCCGCATACCGCAGCACGCGACATAGCTTTGCAGACGATAAGTACAACCGTTTCAGAGAGAAGAGCGGCCAATGTGACCATCTGGCTTTAAGTCAATTCGATAACAAATGACGAAAACGGACGGATTTTCAGGTTTTTACTACATATGAACACTTTTCACATTCTCCCGTGCAACTCGGCTGCTACTCCTCCATTCATGAAAAATGTTAAGTTCCTAGCTCATGTCCAAGGCACCAAAGAAGTGTAAAAAGTCAATAACCGATACCTAAAACTTTAATTGTACTACTTCTTACTGGCTGTTACATCAACTTAGAAGCTTCATCTGTGTTCTACTGTGGTGCTTTTAGTGTGTCCGCATACCGCAGCACGCGACATAGCTTTGCAGACGATAAGTACAACTTTTTCAGAGAGAAGGGCGCCCAATGTGACGATCTGGCTTTAAGTCGATTCGATAACAGATGACGAAAACGGACGGATTTCTAGGTTTTTACTACATATGAACACTTATCATATTCTCCCGTGCAACTCCGCTGCTAATCCTTCTTTCATGCTGAATCATAAGGTCCTAGCTCATGTCCAACGCACCAATGCCATCTAAAAAGTCAATAATCGATACCTAAAACTTGGATTGTACTATATCTTACTGGCTATTACATCAACTTAGAAGCTTCATCTGTGTTCTACTATGGTGCTTTTACTGTCTCCGCATATCGCAGAGCGCGACATAGCTTTGCAGACGAGAAGTACAACCGTTTCAGAGAGAAGAGCGGCCAATGTGACGATCTGGCTTTAAGTCGATTCGATAACAAATGATGAAAACGGACGGATGTCTCAGGTTTTTACTACATATGAACACTTTTCACATTCTCCCGTGCAACTCGGCTTCTAGTCCTCCTTTCTTGCAGAATTTTAAGGTCCTAGCTCATGTCCAAGGCACCAAGCCAGCTATAAAGTCAATAATCGATACCTAAAACTTGAATTGTACTACTTCTTACTGGCTATTACATCAACTTAGAAGCTTTATCTGTGTTGTACTATGGTGCTTTTAGTGTCTCAGAATGCCGCAGCACGCGACATAGCTTTGCAGACGATAAGTACAACCGTTTCAGAGAGAAGAGCGGCCAATGTGACGATCTGGCTTTAAGTCGATTCGATAACAAATGACGAAAACGGACGGATTTCTAGGTTTTTACTACATATGAGCACTTTTCATATTCTCCCGTGCAACTCCGCTGCTAATTTCCTTTCATGCAGAATCTTATGGTCCTAGCTCATGTCCAAGGCACCAAAGCCAGCTAAAAAGTCAATAATCAATACCTAATACTTGAATTGTACTACTTCTTACTGGCTATTACATCAACTTAGAAGCTTCATCTGTGTTCTACTATGGTGATTTTAGTGTCTCCGCATACCGCAGCACGCGACATAGCTTTGCAGACGATAAGTACAACCCTTTCAGAGAGAAGAGCGGCCAATGTGACGATCTGGCTTTAAGTCGATTCGATAACAAATGACGAAAACGGACGGATTTCTCAGGTTAATACTACATATGAACACTTTTCACATTCTCCCATGCAAATCGGCTGCTAGTCCTCGTTTCATGCTGAATCATAAGGTCCTAGCTCATGTCCAAGGCACCAAAGCCAGCTAAAAAGTCAATAATCGATACATAAAACTTGAATTGTACTACTTCTAACTGGCTATTACATCAACTTAGAAGCTTCATCTGTGTTCTACTATGGTGCTTTTAGTGTCTCCGCATACCGCAGCACGCGACATAGCTTTGCAGACGATAAGTACAACCGTTTCAGAGAGAAGAGCGGCCAATGTGACGATCTGGCTATAGATCGATTCGATAACAAATGGCGAAAACGGACGTATTTCTCATGTTTTTACTACATATGAACACTTTTCACATTCTCCCGTGCAACTCGGCTGCTAGTCCTCCTTTCATGCAGAATCTTAAGGTCCTAGCTCATGTCCAAAGCACCAAAGACAGCTAAAAAGTCAATAATCGATACATAAAACATGAATTGTACTACTTCTTACTGGCTATTACATCAACTTAGAAGCTTCATCTGTGTTCTACTATGGTGCTTTTAGTATCTCCGCATACCGCAGCACGCGACATAGCTTTGCAGACGATAAGTACAACCGTTTCAGAGAGAAGAGCGGCCAATGTGACGATATGCCTTAAGTCGATTCGATAACAAATGACGAAAATGGACGGATTTCGCAGGTTTTTACTACATATGAACACTTTTCACATTCTCCCGTACAACTCGGCTGCTAGTCCTCCTTTCATGCAGAATCATAAGGTCCTAGGTCATGTCCAAGGCACCAAAGCCAGCTAAAAAGTCAATAATCGATAACTAAAACTTGAATTGTACTACTTCTTACTGGCTATTACATCAACTTAGAAGCTTCATCTGTGTTCTACTATGGTGATTTTAGTGTCTCCGCATACCGCAGCACGCGACATAGCTTTGCACACGATACGTAGAACCGTTTCAGAGAGAAGAGCGGCCAATGTGACGATCTGGCTTTAAGTCGATTCGATAACAAATGACGAAAACGGACGGATTTCTAGGTTTTTACTACATATGAGCACTTTTCATATTCTCCCGTGCAACTCCGCTGCTAATTTCCTTTCATGCAGAATCTTATGGTCCTAGCTCATGTCCAAGGCACCAAAGCCAGCTAAAAAGTCAATAATCAATACCTAATACTTGAATTGTACTACTTCTTACTGGCTATTACATCAACTTAGAAGCTTCATCTGTGTTCTACTATGGTGATTTTAGTGTCTCCGCATACCGCAGCACGCGACATAGCTTTGCAGACGATAAGTACAACCCTTTCAGAGAGAAGAGCGGCCAATGTGACGATCTGGCTTTAAGTCGATTCGATAACAAATGACGAAAACGGACGGATTTCTCAGGTTAATACTACATATGAACACTTTTCACATTCTCCCATGCAAATCGGCTGCTAGTCCTCGTTTCATGCTGAATCATAAGGTCCTAGCTCATGTCCAAGGCACCAAAGCCAGCTAAAAAGTCAATAATCGATACATAAAACTTGAATTGTACTACTTCTTACTGGCTATTACATCAACTTAGAAGCTTCATCTGTGTTCTACTATGGTGCTTTTAGTGTCTCCGCATACCGCAGCACGCGACATAGCTTTGCAGACGATAAGTACAACCGTTTCAGAGAGAAGAGCGGCCAATGTGACGATCTGGCTATAGATCGATTCGATAACAAATGGCGAAAACGGACGTATTTCTCATGTTTTTACTACATATGAACACTTTTCACATTCTCCCGTGCAACTCGGCTGCTAGTCCTCCTTTCATGCAGAATCTTAAGGTCCTAGCTCATGTCCAAAGCACCAAAGACAGCTAAAAAGTCAATAATCGATACATAAAACATGAATTGTACTACTTCTTACTGGCTATTACATCAACTTAGAAGCTTCATCTGTGTTCTACTATGGTGCTTTTAGTATCTCCGCATACCGCAGCACGCGACATAGCTTTGCAGACGATAAGTACAACCGTTTCAGAGAGAAGAGCGGCCAATGTGACGATATGCCTTAAGTCGATTCGATAACAAATGACAAAATGGACGGATTTCGCAGGTTTTTACTACATATGAACACTTTTCACATTCTCCCGTACAACTCGGCTGCTAGTCCTCCTTTCATGCAGAATCATAAGGTCCTAGGTCATGTCCAAGGCACCAAAGCCAGCTAAAAAGTCAATAATCGATAACTAAAACTTGAATTGTACTACTTCATCCTGGCTATTACATCAACTTAGAAGCTTCATCTGTGTTGTATTATGCTGCTTTTAGTGTCTCCGCATACCGAAGCACGCGACATAGCTACGAAATCGATTAGTACAACCGTTTCAGAGAGAAGAGCGGCCAATGTGACGATCTGGCTTTAAGTCGATTCGATAACAAATGACGAAAACGGACGGATTTCTAGGTTTTTACTACATATGAACACTTTTCATATTCTCCCGTGCAACTCCGCTGCTAATCCTCCTTTCATGCAGAATCTTAAGGTCCTAGCTCATGTCCAAGGCACCAAAGCCAGCTAAAAGACAATAATCGATACCTAAAACTTGAATTCTACTATATCTTACTGGCTATTACATTAACTTAGAAGCTTCATCTGTGTTCTACTATGGTGCTTTTACTGTCTCCGCATACCGCAGCACGCGACATAGCTTTGCAGACGATAAGTACAACCCTTTCAGAGAGAAGAGCGGCCAATGTGACGATCTGGCTTTAAGTCGATTCGATAACAAATGACGAAAACGGACGGATGTCTCAGGTTTTTACTTCATATGAACACTTTTCACATTCTCCCGTGCAACTCCGCTGCTAATCCTCCTTTCATGCAGAATCTAAAGGTCCTAGCTCATGTCCAAGGCACCAAAGCCAGCTAAAAAGTCAATAATCGATACCTAAAACATGAATTTTACTACTACTTACTGGCTATTACATCAACTTAGAAGCTTCATCTGTGTTCTACTATGGTGATTTTAATGTCTCCGCATACCGCAGCACGCGACATAGCTTTGCAGACGATAAGTACAACCGTTTCAGAGAGAAGAGCGGCCAATGTGACCATCTGGCTTTAAGTCGATTCGATAACAAATGACGAAAACGGACGGATTTTCAGGTTTTTACTACATATGAACACTTTTCACATTCTCCCGTGCAACTCGGCTGCTACTCCTCCATTCATGAAAAATGTTAAGTTCCTAGCTCATGTCCAAGGCACCAAAGAAGTGTAAAAAGTCAATAACCGATACCTAAAACTTTAATTGTACTACTTCTTACTGGCTGTTACATCAACTTAGAAGCTTCATCTGTGTTCTACTGTGGTGCTTTTAGTGTGTCCGCATACCGCAGCACGCGACATAGCTTTGCAGACGATAAGTACAACTTTTTCAGAGAGAAGGGCGCCCAATGTGACGATCTGGCTTTAAGTCGATTCGATAACAGATGACGAAAACGGACGGATTTCTAGGTTTTTACTACATATGAACACTTATCATATTCTCCCGTGCAACTCCGCTGCTAATCCTTCTTTCATGCACAATCTTAAGGTCCTAGCTCATGTCCAACGCACCAATGCCATCTAAAAAGTCAATAATCGATACCTAAAACTTGGATTGTACTATATCTTACTGGCTATTACATCAACTTAGAAGCTTCATCTGTGTTCTACTATGGTGCTTTTACTGTCTCCGCATATCGCAGAGCGCGACATAGCTTTGCAGACGAGAAGTACAACCGTTTCAGAGAGAAGAGCGGCCAATGTGACGATCTGGCTTTAAGTCGATTCGATAACAAATGATGAAAACGGACGGATGTCTCAGGTTTTTACTACATATGAACACTTTTCACATTCTCCCGTGCAACTCGGCTTCTAGTCCTCCTTTCTTGCAGAATTTTAAGGTCCTAGCTCATGTCCAAGGCACCAAGCCAGCTATAAAGTCAATAATCGATACCTAAAACTTGAATTGTACTACTTCTTACTGGCTATTACATCAACTTAGAAGCTTTATCTGTGTTGTACTATGGTGCTTTTAGTGTCTCAGAATGCCGCAGCACGCGACATAGCTTTGCAGACGATAAGTACAACCGTTTCAGAGAGAAGAGCGGCCAATGTGACAATCTGGCTTTAAGTCGATTCGATAACAAATGACGAAAACGGACGGATTTCTAGGTTTTTACTACATATGAGCACTTTTCATATTCTCCCGTGCAACTCCGCTGCTAATTTCCTTTCATGCAGAATCTTATGGTCCTAGCTCATGTCCAAGGCACCAAAGCCAGCTAAAAAGTCAATAATCAATACCTAATACTTGAATTGTACTACTTCTTACTGGCTATTACATCAACTTAGAAGCTTCATCTGTGTTCTACTATGGTGATTTTAGTGTCTCCGCATACCGCAGCACGCGACATAGCTTTGCAGACGATAAGTACAACCCTTTCAGAGAGAAGAGCGGCCAATGTGACGATCTGGCTTTAAGTCGATTCGATAACAAATGACGAAAACGGACGGATTTCTCAGGTTAATACTACATATGAACACTTTTCACATTCTCCCATGCAAATCGGCTGCTAGTCCTCGTTTCATGCTGAATCATAAGGTCCTAGCTCATGTCCAAGGCACCAAAGCCAGCTAAAAAGTCAATAATCGATACATAAAACTTGAATTGTACTACTTCTTACTGGCTATTACATCAACTTAGAAGCTTCATCTGTGTTCTACTATGGTGCTTTTAGTGTCTCCGCATACCGCAGCACGCGACATAGCTTTGCAGACGATAAGTACAACCGTTTCAGAGAGAAGAGCGGCCAATGTGACGATCTGGCTATAGATCGATTCGATAACAAATGGCGAAAACGGACGTATTTCTCATGTTTTTACTACATATGAACACTTTTCACATTCTCCCGTGCAACTCGGCTGCTAGTCCTCCTTTCATGCAGAATCTTAAGGTCCTAGCTCATGTCCAAAGCACCAAAGACAGCTAAAAAGTCAATAATCGATACATAAAACATGAATTGTACTACTTCTTACTGGCTATTACATCAACTTAGAAGCTTCATCTGTGTTCTACTATGGTGCTTTTAGTATCTCCGCATACCGCAGCACGCGACATAGCTTTGCAGACGATAAGTACAACCGTTTCAGAGAGAAGAGCGGCCAATGTGACGATATGCCTTAAGTCGATTCGATAACAAATGACGAAAATGGACGGATTTCGCAGGTTTTTACTACATATGAACACTTTTCACATTCTCCCGTACAACTCGGCTGCTAGTCCTCCTTTCATGCAGAATCATAAGGTCCTAGGTCATGTCCAAGGCACCAAAGCCAGCTAAAAAGTCAATAATCGATAACTAAAACTTGAATTGTACTACTTCTTACTGGCTATTACATCAACTTAGAAGCTTCATCTGTGTTCTACTATGGTGATTTTAGTGTCTCCGCATACCGCAGCACGCGACATAGCTTTGCACACGATACGTAGAACCGTTTCAGAGAGAAGAGCGGCCAATGTGACGATCTGGCTTTAAGTCGATTCGGTAACAAATGACGAAAATGGACGGATTTCTCAGGTTTTTACTACATATGAACACTTTTCACATTCTCCTGTGCAAATTGGCTGCTAGTCCTCCTTTCATGCAGAATGTTAAGGTCCTGGCTCATGTCCAAGGCACCAAGCCAGCTATAAAGTCAATAATCGATACCTAAAACTTGAATTGTACTACTTCTTACTGGCTATTACATCAACTTAGAAGCTTTATCTGTGTTGTACTATGGTGCTTTTAGTGTCTCAGAATACCGCAGCACGCGACATAGCTTTGCAGACGATAAGTACAACCGTTTCAGAGAGAAGAGCGGCCAATGTGACGATCTGGCTTTAAGTCGATTCGATAACAAATGACTAAAACGGACGGATTTCTAGGTTTTTACTACATATGAGCACTTTTCATATTCTCCCGTGCAACTCCGCCGCTAATTTCCTTTCATGCTGAATCTTAAGGTCCTAGCAAATGTCCAAGGCACCAAAGCCAGCTAAAAAGTCAATAATCAATACCTAATACTTGAATTGTACTACTTCTTACTGGCTATTACATCAGCTTAGAAGCTTCATCTGTGTTCTACTATGGTGATTTTAGTGTCTCCGCATACCGCAGCACGCGACATAGCTTTGCAGACGATAAGTACAACCCTTTCAGAGAGAAGAGCGGCCAATGTGACGATCTGGCTTTAAGTCGATTCGATAACAAATGACGAAAACGGACGGATTTCTCAGGTTAATACTACATATGAACACTTTTCACATTCTCCCGTGCAAATCGGCTGCTAGTCCTCCTTTCATGCAGAATCATAAGGTCCTAGCTCATGTCCAAGGCACCAAAGCCAGCTAAAAAGTCAATAATCGATAACTAAAACTTGAATTGTACTACTTCTTACTGGCTATTACATCAACTTAGAAGCTTCATCTGTGTTCTACTATTGTGCTTTTAGTGTCTCCGCATTCCGCAGCACGCGACATAGCTTTGCAGACGATAAGTACAACCGTTTCAGAGAGAAGAGCGACCGATGTGACGATCTGGCTTTAAGTAGATTCGATAACAAATGACGAAAACGGACGGATTTCTCAGGTTTTTACTACATATGAACACTTTTCACATTCTCCCATGCACCACGGCTGCTAGTCCTCCGTTCATGCAGAATCTTAAGGTCCTAGCTCATGTCCAAGGCACCAAAGCCAGCTAAAAAGTTAATAATCGATACCTAAAACTTGAATTGTACTACTTCTTACTGGCTATTACATCAACTTAGAAGCTTCATCTGTGTTCTACTATGGTGCTTTTAGTGTCTCCGCATACCGCAGCACGCGACATAGCTTTGCAGACGATAAGAACAACCGTTTCAGAGAGAAGAGCGGCCAATGTGACGATCTGGCTTTAAGTCGATTCGATAACAAATGACGAAAACGGACGGATTTCTAGGTTTTTACTACATATGAGCACTTTTCATATTCTCCCGTGCAACTCCGCCGCTAATTTCCTTTCATGCAGAATCTTAAGGTCCTAGCTAACGTCCAAGGCACCAAAGCCAGCTAAAAAGTCAATAATCAATACCTAATACTTGAATTGCACTACTTCTTACTGGCTAATACATCAGCTTAGAAGCTTCATCTGTGTTCTACTATGGTGATTTTAGTGTCTCCGCATACCGCAGCACGCGACATAGCTTTGCAGACGATAAGTACAACCCTTTCAGAGAGAAGAGCGGCCAATGTGACGATCTGGCTTTAAGTCGATTCGATAACAAATGACGAAAACGTACGGATTTCTCAGGTTAATACTACATATGAACACTTTTCACATTCTCCCGTGCAAATCGGCTGCTAGTCCTCCTTTCATGCAGAATCATAAGGTCCTAGCTCATGTCCAAGGCACCAAAGCCAGCTAAAAAGTCAATAATCGATACCTAAAACTTGAATTGTACTACTTCTTACTGGCTATTACATCAACTTAGAAGCTTCATCTGTGTTCTACTATGGTGCTTTTAGTGTCTCCGCATACCGCAGCACGCGACATAGCTTTGCAGACGATAAGTACAACCGTTTCAGTGAGAAGAGCGGCCAATGTGACGATCTGGCTATAAATCGATTTGATAACAAATGGCGAAAACGGACGTATTTCTCATGTTTTTACTACATATGAACACTTTTCACATTCTCCCGTGCAACTCGGCTGCTAGTCCTCCTTTCATGCAGAATCTTAAGGTCCTAGCTCATGTCCAAGGCACCAAAGACAGCTAAAAAGTCAATAATCGATACATAAAATATGAATTGTACTACTTCTTACTGGCTATTACATCAACTTAGAAGCTTCATCTGTGTTCTACTATGGTGCTTTTAGTATCTCCGCATACCGCAGCACGCGACATAGCTTTGCAGACGATAAGTACAACCGTTTCAGAGAGAAGAGCGGCCAATGTGAAGATATGCCTTAAGTCGATTCGATAACAAATGACGAAAATGGACGGCTTTCTCAGGTTTTTACTACATATGAACACTTTTCACATTCTCCCGTACAACTCGGCTGCTAGTCCTCCTTTCATGCAGAATCTTAAGGTCCTAGGTCATGTCCAAGGCACCAAAGCCAGTTAAAAAGTCAATAATCGATAACTAAAACTTGAATTGTACTACTTCTTACTGGCTATTACATCAACTTAGAAGCTTCATCTGTGTTCTACAATGGTGATTTTAGTGTTTCGCATACCGCAGCACGCGACATAGCTTTGCAGACGATAAGCACAACCGTTTCAGAGAGAAGAGCGGCCAATGTGACGATCTGGCTTTAAGTCGATTCGATAACAAATGACGAAAACGGACGGATTTCTAAGGTTTTTACTACGTATGAACACTTTTCACATTCTCCCGTGCAACTCGGCTGCTAGTCCTCCTTTCATGCAGAATCTTAAGGTCCTAGCTCATGTCCAAGGCACCAAAGCCAGCTAAAAAGTCAATAATCGATACCTAAAACTTGAATTGTACTACTTCTTACTGGCTATTACATCAACTTAGAAGCTTCATCCGTGTTCTACTATGGTGCTTTTAGTGTCTCCGCATACCGCAGCACGTGACATAGCTTTGCAGACGATAAGTACAACCGTTTCAGAGTTAAGAGCGGCCAATGTGACTATCTGGCTTTAAGTCGATTCGATAACAAATGACGAAAACGGACGGATTTCTCAGGTTTTTACTACATATGAACACTTTTCACATTCTCCGGTGCAACTCGGCTGCTAGTCCTCCTTTCATGCAGTATCTTAAGGACCTAGCTCATGTCCAAGGCACAGAAGCCAGCTAAAAAGTCAATAATCGATACCTAAAACTTGAATTGTAATACTTCTTACTGGCTATTACATCAACTTAGAACCTTCATCTGTGTTCTTCTATGGTGCCTTTAGTGTCTCCACATACCGCAGCACGTGACATAGCTTTGCAGACGATAAGTACAACCGTTTCAGAGAGAAGAGTGGCCAATGTGACGATCTGGCTTTCCGTCGATTCGATAACAAATGACGAAAACGGACGGATTTCTCAGGTTTTTACTACATATGAACACTTTTCACTTTCTCCCTCGCAACTCGGCTGCTATTCCTCCTTTCATGCAAAATCTTAAGGCCCTAGCTCATGTCCAAGGCACCAAAGCCAGCTAAAAAGTAAATAATCGATACCTAAAACTTGAATTGTACTACTTCTTACTGGCTATTACATCAACTTAGAAGCTTCATCTGTGTTCTACTATGGTGCTTTTAGTGTCTCCGCATACCGCAGCACGCGACATAGATTTGCAGACGATAAGTACAGCCGTTTCAGAGAGAAGAGCGGCCAATGTGACGATCTGGCTTTAAGTCGAATCGATAACATATGACGAAAACGGACGGATTTTTCAGGTTTTTACTACATATGAACACTTTTCACAGTCTCCCGTGCAAATCGGCAGCTAGTCCTCCTTTAATGCAGAATCTTAAGGTCCTAGCTCATGTCCACGGCACCAAAGCCATCTAAAAAGTCAATAATCGATACCTAAAACTTGAATTGTACTACTTCTTACTGGCTATTACATCAACTTAGAAGCTTCATCTGTGTTCTGCTATGGTGCTTTTAGTGTCTCCGCATACCACAGCACGCGACATAGCTTTGCAGACGATAAGTAGAACCGTTTCAGAGAGAAGAGCGGCCAATGTGACGATCTGGCTTTAAGTCGATTCGATAACAAATGACCAAAACGAACGGATTTCTCAGGTTTTTACTACATATGAACACACTTCACATTCTCCCGTGCAACTCGGCTGTTAATCCACCTTTCATGCAGAATCTTAAGGTCCTAGCTCATGTCCAAGGCACCAAAGCCAGCTAAAAAGTCAATAATCGATACTTAAAACTTGACTTGCACTACTTCTTACTGGCTATTACATTAACTTAGAAGCTTCATCTGTCTTCTACTATGGCGCTTTTAGTGTCTCCACATACCGCAGCACGTGGCATAGCTTTGCAGACGATAAGTACAACCGTTTCAGAGAGAAGAGCGGCCAATGTGACGATCTGGCTTTACGTCGATTCGATAACAAATGACGAAAACGGACGGATTTCTCAGGTTTTTACTACATATGAACACTTTTCACATTCTCCCGTGCAACTCGGCTGCTAGTCCTCCGCTCATGCAGAATTTTGAGGTCCTAGCTCATGTCCAAGGCACCAAAGAATGGTAAAAAGTCAAAAATCGATACCTAAGACTTGAATTGTACTACATCTTACTGGATATTGCTTCAACTTAGAAACTTCATCTGTGTTCTACTATGGTGATTTTAGTGTCTCCGGCATACCGCAGCACGCGACATAGCTTTGCAGACAATAAGTCCAACCGTTTCAGAGAGAAGAGCGGCCAAT
Organism: Schistocerca gregaria; assembly: GCF_023897955.1. Classification (NCBI taxonomy): domain Eukaryota; kingdom Metazoa; phylum Arthropoda; class Insecta; order Orthoptera; family Acrididae; genus Schistocerca; species Schistocerca gregaria. Next base: position 593,939,811 of record NC_064925.1, read on the forward strand.
GTGACTATCTGGCTTTATGTCGATTCGATAACAAATGACGAAACGGACTATTTTTTCTCAGGTTTTTACTACATATGAACACTTTTCACATTCTCCCGTGCAACTCGGCTGCTAGTCCTCCGTTCATGCAGAATTTTAAGGTCCTAGCTCATGTCCAAGGCACCAAAGACGGGTAAAAAGTCAATAATCGATACCTAAGACTTGTATTGTACTACTTCTTACCGGCTATTACATCAACTTAGAACCTTCATCTGTGTTCTTCTATGGTGCCTTTAGTGTCTCCACATACCGCAGCACGCGACATAGCTTTTACAGACGATAAGTACAACCGTTTCAGAGAGAAGAGTGGCCAATGTGACGATCTGGCTTTACGTCGATTCGATAACAAATGACGAAAACGGACGGATTTCTCAGTTTTTTACTACATATGAACACTTTTCACTTTCTCCCTCGCAACTCGGCTGCTATTCCTCCTTTCATGCAAAATATTAAGGCCCTAGCTCATTTCCAAGGCACCAAAGCCAGCTAAAAAGTAAATAATCGATACCTAAAACTTGAATTGTACTACTTATACTGGCTATTACATCAACTTAGAAGCTTCATCTGTGTTCTACTATGGCGCTTTTACTGTCTCCACATACCGCAGCACGTGACATAGCTTTGCAGACGATAAGTACAACCGTTTCAGAGAGAAGAGCAGCCAATGTGACGATCTGGCTTTACGTCGATTCGATAACAAATGACGAAAACGGACCGATTTCTCAGGTTTTTACTACATATGAACACTTTTCACATTCTCCCGTGCAACTCGGCAGCTAGTCCTCCTTTAATGCAGAATCTTAAGGTCCTAGCTCATGTCCAAGGCACCAAAGCCAGCTAAAAAGTCAATAATCGATACCTAAAACTTGAATTGTACTACTTCTTACTGGCTATTACATCAACTTGGAAGCTTCATCTGTGTTCTGCTATGGTGCTTTTAGTGTCTCCACATACCGCAGCACACGACATAGCTTTGCAGACGATAAGTACAACCGTTTCAGAGAGAAGAGCGGCCAAAGTGACGATCTGGCTTTAAGTCGATTCGATAACAAATGACCAAAACGAACGGATTTCTCAGGTTTTTACTACATATGAACACACTTCACATTCTCCCGTGCAACTCGGCTGTTAATCCACCTCTCATGCAGAATCTTAAGGTCCTAGCTCATGTCCAAGGCACCAAAGCCAGCTAAAAAGTCAATAATCGATACCTAAAACTTGAATTGCACTACTTCTTACTGGCTATTACATCAACTTAGAAGCTTCATCTGTCTTCTACTATGGCGCTTTTAGTGTCTCCACATACCGCAGCACGTGGCATAGCTTCGCAGACGATAAGTACAACCGTTTCAGAGAGAAGAGCGGCCAATGTGACGATCTGGCTTTACGTCGATTCGATAACAAATGACGAAAACGGACGGATTTCTCAGGTTTTTACTACATATGAACACTTTTCACATTCTCCCGTGCAACTCGGCTGCTAGTCCTCCGTTCATGCAGAATTTTAAGGTCCTAGCTCATGTCCAAGGCACCAAAGAATGGTAAAAAGTCAATAATCGATACCTAAGACGTGATTTGTACTACATCTAACTATATATTACTTCAACTTAGAAGTTTCATCTGTGTTCTACTATGATGATTTTAGTGTCTCCGCATACCGCAGCACGCGACATAGCTTTGCAGACGATAAGTACAACCGTTTCAGAGAGAAGAGCGGCCAATGTGACGATCTGGCATTAAGTCGATTCGATAACAAATGGCGGAAATGGACGGATTTCTCAGGTTTTTACTACATAAGAACACTTTTCACATTCTCCCGTGCAACTCGGCTTCTAGACCTCCTTTCATGCAGAATCTTAAGGTCCTAACTCATGTCCAAGGCACCAAAGCCAGCTAAAAAGTCAATAATCGATACCTAAAGCTGGAATTGTACTACTTCTTAATGACTATTACATCATCTTAGAAGCTTCATCTGCGTTCTACTATGGTGCTTTTAGTGTCTCCGCATACCGCAGCACGCGACATATTTTTGCAGTCGATAAGTACAACCGTTTCAGGGAGAAGAGCGGCTAATGTGACGATCTGGCTTTAAGTCGATTCGATAACAAATGACGATAACGAACGGATTTCTCAGGTTTTTACTACATAGGAACACTTTTCAGATTCTCCCGTTCAACTCGGCTGCTAGTCCTCCTTTCATGCAGAATCTTAAGGTCCTAGCTCATGTCCAAGGCACCAAAGCCAGCTAGAAAGTCAATAATCGATACCTACAACTTGAATTGTACTACTTCTTACTGGATATTACATCAACTTAGAAGCTTCATCTGTGTTCTACTATGGTGCTTTTAGTGTCTCCGCATACCGCAGCACGACACGTAGCTTTGCAGACGATAAGTACCACCGTTTCAAAGAGAAGAGCGGCCAATGTGACGATCTGGCTTTAAGTCGATTCGACAACAAATGACGAAAACGGACGGATTTCTCAGGTTTTTACTACATATGAACACTTTTCACATTCTCACGTGCAACGCGGCTGCTAGACCTCCTATCATGCAAAATCTTAAGTTCCTAGCTCATGCCCAAGGCACCAAAGAAGGGTAAAAAGTCAACAATCGATACTTAAAACTTGAATTGTACTACTTCTTACTGGCTATTACATCAACTTAGACGCTTCATCTGTGTTCTACTATGGTGCTTTTAGTGTCTCCGCATGCCGCAGCACTCGACATAGCTTTGCAGACGATAAGTACAACCGTTTCAGAGAGAAGAGCGGCCAATGTTACGATCTGGCTTTAAGTCGATTCGATAACAAATGTCGAACACGGACGGATTTCTCTGGTTTTTACTACATATGAACGCTTTTCATATTCTCCCGTGCAACTCGGCTGCTAGTCCTCCTTTCATGCAGAATCTTAACGTCCTAGCTCATGTCCAAGGCACCAAAGCCAGCTAAAAAGTCAATAATCAATACCTAAAACTTGAATTGTACTACTTCTTACAGACTATTACATCAACTTAGAAGCTTCATCTGTGTTCTACTATGATGCTTTTAGTGTCTCCACATACCGCAGCACGCGACATAGCTTTGCAGTCGATAAGTACAACCGTTTCAGAGAGAATTGCGGCTAATGTGACGATCTGGCTTTAAGTCGATTCGATAACAAATGACGAAAACGGACGGATTTCTCAGGTTTTTACTACATATGAACACTTTTTACATTCTCCCGTGCAACTCGGCTGCTAGTCCTCCTTTCATGTAGAATCTTAAGGTCCTAGCTCATGTCCAAGGAACCAAGGGCAGCTAAAAGGTCAATAATCGATACCTAAAACTTGAATTGTACTACTTCTTACTGGCAATTACATCAACTTAGAAGCTTCATCTGTGTTCTACTATGATGCTTTTAGTGTCTCCGCATACCGCAGCACGCGACATAGCTTTGCAGACGATAAGTACAACCGTTTCAGAGAGAAGAGCGGCCAATGTGACGATCTGGCTTTAAGTCGATTCGATAACAAATGACGAAAACGGACGGATATCTCAGGTTTTTACTACACATGAACACTTTTCACATTCTCCCATGCAACTCGGCTGCTAGTCCTCCTTTCATGCAGAATCTTAAGGTCCTAGCTCATGTCCAAGGCACCAAAGCCACCTAAAAAGTCAATAATCGATACCTAAAACTTGAATGGTACTACTTCTTACTGGCTATTACATCAACTTAGAAGCTTCATCTGTGTTCTACTATAGTGCTTTTAGTGTCTCCACATACCGCAGCACGCGACATAGCTTTGCAGAAGATAAGTACAACCGTTTCAGAGAGAAGAGCGGCCAATGTGACGATCTGGCTTTAAGTCGATTCGATAACAAATGACGATAACGAACGGATTTCTCAGGTTTTTACTACATATGAACACTTTTCACATTCTCACGTGCAACGCGGCTGCTAGACCTCCTATCATGCAAAATCTTAAGTTCCTAGCTCATGCCCAAGGCACCAAAGAAGGGTAAAAAGTCAACAATCGATACTTAAAACTTGAATTGTACTACTTCTTACTGGCTATTACATCAACTTAGAAGCTTCATCTGTGTTCTACTATGGTGCTTTTAGTGTCTCCGCATACCGCAGCACGACACGTAGCTTTGCAGACGATAAGTACCACCGTTTCAAAGAGAAGAGTGGCCAATGTGACGATCTGGCTTTAAGTCGATTCGACAACAAATGACGAAAACGGACGGAGTTCTCAGGTTTTTACTACATATGAACACTTTTCACATTCTCACGTGCAACGCGGCTGCTAGGCCTCCTATCATGCAAAATCTTAAGTTCCTAGCTCATGCCCAAGGCACCAAAGAAGGGTAAAAAGTCAACAATCGATACTTAAAACTTGAATGGTACTACTTCTTACTGGCTATTACATCAACTTAGAAGCTTCATCTGTGTTCTACTATGGTGCTTTTAGTGTCTCCGCATACCGCAGCACGCGACATAGCTTTGCAGTCGATAAGTACAACCGTTCCAGAGAGAATTGCGGCTAATGTGACGATCTGGCTTTAAGTCGATTCGATAACAAATGACGAAAACGGACGGATTTCTCAGGTTTTTACTACATATGAACACTTTTTACATTCTCCCGTGCAACTCGGCTGCTAGTCCTCCTTTCATGCAGAATCTTAAGGTCCTAGCTCATGTCCAAGGAACCAAGGGCAGCTAAAAAGTCAATAATCGATACCTAAAACTTGAATTGTACTACTTCTTACTGGCTATTACATCAACTTAGAAGCTTCATCTGTGTTCTACTATGATGCTTTTAGTGTCTCCGCATACCGCAGCACGCGACATAGCTTTGCAGACGATAAGTACAACCGTTTCAGAGAGAAGAGCGGCCAATGTGACGATCTGGCTTTAAGTCGATTCGATAACAAATGACGAAAACGGACGGATATCTCAGGTTTTTACTACACATGAACACTTTTCACATTCTCCCATGCAACTCGGCTGCTAGTCCTCCTTTCATGCAGAATCTTAAGGTCCTAGCTCATGTCCAATGCACCAAAGCCACCTAAAAAGTCAATAATCGATACCTAAAACTTGAATGGTACTACTTCTTACTGGCTATTACATCAACTTAGTAGCTTCATCTGTGTTCCACTATGGTGCTTTTAGTGTCTCCGCATGCCGCAGCACTCGACATAGCTTTGCAGACGATAAGTACAACCGTTTCAGAGAGAAGAGCGGCCGATGTGACGATCTGGCTTTAAGTCGATTCGATAACAAATGTCGAACACGGACGGATTTCTCTGGTTTTTACTACATATGAACACTTTTCACATTCTCCGCTGCAACTCGGCTGCTAGTCCTCCTTTCATGCAGAATCTTAAGGTCCTAGCTCATGTCCAAGGCACCAAAGTCAGCTAAAAAGTCAATAATCGATACCTAAAACTTGAATGGTACTACTTCTTACCGGCTATTACATCAACTTAGAAGCTTCATCTGTGTTCTACTATGATGCTTTTAGTGTCTCCGCATTCCGCAGCACGCTATAGCTTTGCAGACGATAAGTACAACCGTTTCAGAGAGAAGAGCGGCCAATGTGACGATCTGGCTTTAAGTCGATTCGACAACAAATGACGAAAACGGACCGATTTCTCAGGTTTTTACTACATATGAACACTTTTCACATTCTCACGTGAAACGCGGCTGCTAGACCTCCTATTATGCAAAATCTTAAGTTCCTTGCTCATGCCCAAGGCAGCAAAGAAGGGTAAGAAGTCAACAATCGATACTTAAAACTTGAATTGTACTACTTCTTACTGGCTATTACATCAACTTGGAAGCTTCATCTGTGTTTTACTATGATGCTTTTAGTGTCTCCGCATTCCGCAGCACGCTATAGCTTTGCAGACGATAAGTACAACCGTTTCAGAGAGAAGAGCGGCCAATGTGACGATCTGGCTTTAAGTCGATTCGACAACAAATGACGAAAACGGACCGATTTCTCAGGTTTTTACTACATGTGAACACTTTTCACATTCTCACGTGCAACGCGGCTGCTAGACCTCCTTTTATACAAAATCTTAAGTTCCTAGCTCATGCCCAAGGCACCAAAGAAGGGTAAGAAGTCAACAATCGATACTTAAAACTTGAATTGTACTACTTCTTACTGGCTATTACATCAACTTGGAAGCTTCATCTGTGTTTTACTATGGTGCTTTTAGTGTCTCCGCAAACCGCAGCACTCGACATAGCTTTGCAGACGATAAGTACAACCGTTTCAGAAAGAAGAGTGGCCAATGTGACGATCTGGCTTTAAGTCGATTCGATAACAAATGTCGAACACGGACGGATTTCTCTGGTTTTTACTACATATGAACACTTTTCACATTCTCCCGTGCAACTCGGCTGCTAATCCTCCTTTCATGCAGAATCTTAAGGTCCTAGCTCATGTCCAAGGCACCAAAGACAGCTAAAAATTCAATAATCGATACCTAAAACTTGAATGGTACTACTTCTTACTGGCTATTACATCAACTTAGAAGCTACATCTGTGTTCTACTATGGTTCTTTTAGTGTCTCCGCATACCGCTGCACGCGACATAGCTTTGCAGTCGATAAGTACAACCGTTTCAGAGAGAATTGAGGCTAATGTGACGATCTGGCTTTAAGTAGATTCGATAACAAATGACGAAAACGGACGGATTTCTCTGGTTTTTACTACATATGAACACTTTTCACATTCTCCTGTACAACTCGGCTGCTAGACCTCCGGTCATGCAGAATCTTAAGGTCCTAACTCATGTCCAAGGCACCAAAGTCAGCTAAAAAGTCAATTATCGATACCTAAAACTTGAATTGTACTACATCTTACTGACTATTACATCATCTTAGAAGCTTCATCTGTGTTCTACTATGGTGCTTTTAGTGTCTCCGCATTTCGCAGCACGCGACATAGCTTTGCAGTCGATAAGTACAACTGTTTCAGAGAGAAGAGCGGCTAATGTGACGATCTGGCTTTAAGGCGATTCGATAACAAATGACGATAACGAACGGATTTCTCTGGTTTTTACTACATATGAACACTTTTTACATTCTCCCGTGCAACTCGGCTGCTAGTCCTCCTTTCATGCAGAATCTTAAGGTCCTAGCTCATGTCCAAGGCACCAAACCCAACTTAAAAGTCAATAATCGATACCTAAAACTTGAATTGTACTACTTCTTACTGGCTATTACATCAACTTAGAAGCTTCATCATTGTTCTACTATGATGCTTTTAGTGTCTGCGCATACCGCAGCACGCGACATAGCTTTGCAGACGATAAGTTCAACCGTTTCAGAGAGAAGAGCGGCCAATGTGACGATCTGGCTTTAAGTCGATTCGATAACAAATGACGAAAACAGACGGATTTCTCAGGTTTTTACTACATATGAACACTTTTCACATTCTCCCGTGCAACTCGGCTGCTAGTCGTCCTTTCATGCACAATCTTAAAGTCCTAGCTCATGTCCAAGGCACCAAAGCCAGCTAAAAAGTGAATAATCGATACCTAAAACTTGAATTGTACTACTTCTTACTGGCTATTACATCAACTTAGAAGCTTCATCTGTGTTCTACTATGGTGCTTTTAGTGTCTCCACATACCGCAGCACGCGACATAGCTTTGCAGAAGATAAGTACAACCGTTTCATTGAGAAGAGCGGCCAATGTGACGATCTGGCTTTAAGTCGATTCGATAACAAATGACGAAAACGGACGGATTTCTCAGGTTTTTACTACATATGAACACTTTTCACATTCTCCCGTACAACTCGGCTGCTAGACCTCCTTTGATGCAGAAACTTAAGGTCCTAACTCATGTCCAAGGCACCAAAGACAGCTAAAAAGTCAATAATCGATACCTAAAACTTGAATTCTACTACTTCTTACTGGCTATTACGTCAACTTAGAAGCTTCATCTGTGTTCTACTATGGTGCTTTTAGTGTCTCCGCATGCCGCAGCACTCGACATAGCTTTGCAGACGATAAGTACAACCGTTTCAGAGAGAAGAGCGGCCAATGAGACGATCTGGCTTTAAGTCGATTCGATAACAAATGTCGAACACGGACGGATTTCTCTGGTTTTTACTACATATGAACACTTTTCACATTCTCCGCTGCAACTCGGCTGCTAGTCCTCCTTTCATGCAGAATCTTAAGGTCCTAGCTCATGTCCAAGGCACCAAAGTCAGCTAAAAAGTCAATAATCGATACCTAAAACTTGAATGGTACTACTTCTTACCGGCTATTACATCAACTTAGAAGCTTCATCTGTGTTCTACTATGATGCTTTTAGTGTCTCCGCATTCCGCAGCACGCTATAGCTTTGCAGACGATAAGTACAACCGTTTCAGAGAGAAGAGCGGCCAATGTGACGATCTGGCTTTAAGTCGATTCGACAACAAATGACGAAAACGGACCGATTTCTCAGGTTTTTACTACATATGAACACTTTTCACATTCTCACGTGAAACGCGGCTGCTAGACCTCCTATTATGCAAAATCTTAAGTTCCTAGCTCATGCCCAAGGCAGCAAAGAAGGGTAAGAAGTCAACAATCGATACTTAAAACTTGAATTGTACTACTTCTTACTGGCTATTACATCAACTTGGAAGCTTCATCTGTGTTTTACTATGATGCTTTTAGTGTCTCCGCATTCCGCAGCACGCTATAGCTTTGCAGACGATAAGTACAACCGTTTCAGAGAGAAGAGCGGCCAATGTGACGATCTGGCTTTAAGTCAATTCGACAACAAATGACGAAAACGGACCGATTTCTCAGGTTTTTACTACATGTGAACACTTTTCACATTCTCACGTGCAACGCGGCTGCTAGACCTCCTTTTATACAAAATCTTAAGTTCCTAGCTCATGCCCAAGGCACCAAAGAAGGGTAAGAAGTCAACAATCGATACTTAAAACTTGAATTGTACTACTTCTTACTGGCTATTACATCAACTTGGAAGCTTCATCTGTGTTTTACTATGCTGCTTTTAGTGTCTCCGCAAACCGCAGCACTCGACATAGCTTTGCAGACGATAAGTACAACCGTTTCAGAGAGAAGAGTGGCCAATGTGACGATCTGGCTTTAAGTCGATTCGATAACAAATGTCGAACACGGACGGATTTCTCTGGTTTTTACTACATATGAACACTTTTCACATTCTCCCGTGCAACTCGGCTGCTAATCCTCCTTTCATGCAGAATCTTAAGGTCCTAGCTCATGTCCAAGGCACCAAAGACAGCTAAAAATTCAATAATCGATACCTAAAACTTGAATGGTACTACTTCTTACTGGCTATTACATCAACTTAGAAGCTACATCTGTGTTCTACTATGGTTCTTTTAGTGTCTCCGCATACCGCTGCACGCGACATAGCTTTGCAGTCGATAAGTACAACCGTTTCAGAGAGAATTGAGGCTAATGTGACGATCTGGCTTTAAGTAGATTCGATAACAAATGACGAAAACGGACGGATTTCTCTGGTTTTTACTACATATGAACACTTTTCACATTCTCCCGTACAACTCGGCTGCTAGACCTCCGGTCATGCAGAATCTTAAGGTCCTAACTCATGTCCAACGCACCAAAGTCAGCTAAAAAGTCAATAATCGATACTTAAAACTTGAATTGTACTACTTCTTACTGACTATTACATCATCTTAGAAGCTTCATCTGTGTTCTACTATGGTGCTTTTAGTGTCTCCGCATACCACAGCACGCAACATAGCTTTGCAGTCGATAAGTACAACCGTTTCAGAGAGAAGAGCGGCTAATGTGACGATCTTGCTTTAAGTCGATTCGATAACAAATGACGAAAACAGACGGATTTCTCAGGTTTTTACTACATATGAACACTTTTTACATTCTCCCGTGCAACTCGGCTGCTAGTCCTCTTTTCATGCAGAATCTTAAGGTCCTAGCTCATGTCCAAGGAACCAAGGGCAGCTAAAAAGTCAATAATCGATACCTAAAACTTGAATTGTACTACTTCTTACTGGCTATTACATCAATTAGAAGCTTCATCTGTGTTCTACTATGATGCTTTTACTGTCTCCGCATACCGCAGCACGCGACATAGCTTTGCAGACGATAAGTACAACCGTTTCAGAGAGAAGAGCGGCCAATGTGACGATCTGGCTTTAAATCGATTCGATAACAAATGACGAAAACGGACGGATTTCTCAGGTTTTTACTACATATGAACACTTTTCACATTCTCCCGTGCTACTCGGCTGCTAGTCCTCCTTTCATGCACAATCGTAAAGTCCTAGCTCATGTCCAAGGCACCAAAGCCAGCTAAAAAGTGAATAATCGATACCTAAAACTTGAATTGTACTACTTCTTACTGGCTATTACATCAACTTAGAAGCTTCATCTGTGTTCTACTATGGTGCTTTTAGTGTCTCCACATACCGCAGCACGCGACATAGCTTTGCAGAAGATAAGTACAACCGTTTCATTGAGAAGAGCGGCCAATGTGACGATCTGGCTTTAAGTCGATTCGATAACAAATGACGAAAACGGACGGATTTCTCAGGTTTTTACTACATATGAACACTTTTCACATTCTCCCGTAGAACTCGGCTGCTAGACCTCCTTTGATGCAGAATCTTAAGGTCCTAACTCATGTCCAAGGCACCAAAGACAGCTAAAAAGTCAATAATCGATACCTAAAACTTGAATTCTACTACTTCTTACTGGCTATTACATCAACTTAGAAGCTTCATCTGTGTTCTACTATGGTGCTTTTAGTGTCTCCGCATGCCGCAGCACTCGACATAGCTTTGCAGACGATAAGTACAACCGTTTCAGAGAGAAGAGCGGCCAATGTGACGATCTGGCTTTAAGTCGATTCGATAACAAATGTCGAACACGGACGGATTTCTCTGGTTTTTACTACATATGAACACTTTTCACATTCTCCGCTGCAACTCGGCTGCTAGTCCTCCTTTCATGCAGAATCTTAAGGTCCTAGCTCATGTCCAAGGCACCAAAGTCAGCTAAAAAGTCAATAATCGATACCTAAAACTTGAATGGTACTACTTCTTACCGGCTATTACATCAACTTAGAAGCTTCATCTGTGTTCTACTATGATGCTTTTAGTGTCTCCGCATTCCGCAGCACGCTATAGCTTTGCAGACGATAAGTACAACCGTTTCAGAGAGAAGAGCGGCCAATGTGACGATCTGGCTTTAAGTCGATTCGACAACAAATGACGAAAACGGACCGATTTCTCAGGTTTTTACTACATATGAACACTTTTCACATTCTCACGTGAAACGCGGCTGCTAGACCTCCTATTATGCAAAATCTTAAGTTCCTAGCTCATGCCCAAGGCAGCAAAGAAGGGTAAGAAGTCAACAATCGATACTTAAAACTTGAATTGTACTACTTCTTACTGGCTATTACATCAACTTGGAAGCCTCATCTGTGTTTTACTATGATGCTTTTAGTGTCTCCGCATTCCGCAGCACGCTATAGCTTTGCAGACGATAAGTACAACCGTTTCAGAGACAGGAGCGGCCAATGTGACGATCTGGCTTTAAGTCGATTCGATAACAAATGACGAAAACGGACCGATTTCTCAGGTTTTTACTACATATGAACACTTTTCACATTCTCCCGTGCAACTCGGCTGCTAGACCTCCTTTGATGCAGAATCTTAAGGTCCTAACTCATGTCCAAGGCACCAAAGACAGCTAAAAAGTCAATAATCGATACCTAAAACTTGAATTCTACTACATCTTACTGACTATTACATCATCTTAGAAGCTTCATCTGTGTTCTACTATGGTGCTTTTAGTGTCTCCGCATATCGCAGCTCGCGACATAGCTTTGCAGAAGATAAGTACAACCGTTTCATTGAGAAGAGCGGCCAATGTGACGATCTGGCTTTAAGTCGATTCGATAACAAATGACGATAACGAACGGATTTCTCAGGTTTTTACTACATATGAACACTTTTTACATTCTCCCCTGCAACTCGGCTGCTAGTCCTCCGTTCATGCTGAATTTTAAGGTCCTAGCTCATGACCAAGGCACCAAAGAATGGTAAAAAGTCAATAATCGATACCTAAGACTTGAATTGTACTACATCTTTCTGGATATTACTTCAACTTAGAAGCTTCATCTGTGTTCTACTATGGTGATTTTAGTGTCTCCGCATACCGCAGCACGCGACATAGCTTTGCAGACGATAATTACAACCGTTTCAGAGAGAAGAGCGGCCAATTTGACGATCTGGCTTTCAGTCGATTCGATAACAAATGACGATAACGGACGGATTTCTCAGGTTTTTACTACATATGAACACTTTTCACATTCTCCCGTGCAACTCGGCTGCTAGTCCTGCTTTCATGCAGAATCTTAAGGTCCTAGCTCCTCTCAAAGGCACCAAAGCCAGCTAAAAAGTCAATAATCGATACCTAAAACTTGAATTGTACTACTTCTAACTGCCTATTACATCAACTTAGAAGCTTCATCTGTGATCTCCTATGGTGCTTTTAGTGTCTCCGCATACCGCAGCACGCGACATAGCTTTGCAGACGATAAGTACAACTGTTTCAGAGAGAAGAGCGGCCAATGTGACGATCTGGCTTTACGTCGATTCGACAACAAATGACGAAAACGGACGGATTTCTCAGGTTTTTACTACATATGAACACTTTTCACTTTCTCCCTCGCAACTCGGCTGCTAGTCCTCCTTTCTTGCAGAATCTTAAGGCCCTAGCTCATGTCCAAGACACCAAAGCCAGCTAAAAAGTCAATAATCGATACCTAAAACTTGAATTGTACTACTTCTTACTGGCTATTACATCAACTTAGAAGCTTCATCTGTGTTCTACTATGGTGCTTTTAGTGTCTCCACATACCGCAGCACGCGACATAGCTTTGAAGTCGATAAGTACAACCGTTTCAGAGAGAAGAGCGGCTAAGGTGACGATCTGGCTTTAAGTCGATTCGATAACAAATGACGATAACGAACGGATTTCTCAGGCTTTTACTACATATGAACACTTTTTACATTCTCCCCTGCAACTCGGCTGCTAGTCCTCCTTTCATGCAGAATCTTCAGATCCTAGCTCATGTCCAAGGCACCAAGGGCAGCTAAAAAGTCAATAATCGATACCTAAAACTTGAATTGTACTACTTCTTACTGGCTATTACATCAACTTAGAAGCTTCGTCTGTGTTCTACTATGGTGCTTTTAGTGTCTCCGCATACCGCAGCACGCGACATAGCTTTGCAGACGATAAGTACAACCGTTTCAGAGAGAAGAGCGGCCAATGTGACGATCTGGCTTTAAGTCGATTCGATAACAAATGACGAAAACGGACGGATTTCTCAGGTTTTTACTACATATGAACACTCTTCACATTCTCCCGTGCAACTCGGCTGCTAGTCCTCGTTTCATGCAGAATCTTAAGGTCTTAGCTCATGTCCAAGTCACGAAAGCCAGCTAAAAAGTCAATAATCGATACCTAACACTTGAATTGTACTACTTCTTACTGGCTATTACATCATCTTAGAAGCTTCATCTGTGTTCTACTATGGTGCTTTTAGTGTCTCCGCATACCGCAGCACGCGACATAGCTTTGCAGACGATAAGTACAACCGTTTCAGAGAGAAGAGCGCCAATGTGACGATCTGGCTTTAAGACGATTCGATAATAAATGACGAAAACGGACGGATTTCTCAGGTTTTTACTACATATGAACATTTTCCACATTCTCCAGTGCAACTCGGCTGCTAGTCCTCCTTTCATGCAGAATCTTAAGGTCCTAGCTCATGTTCAAGTCACCAAAGCAAGCTAAGAAGTCAATAATCGATACCTATAACATGAATTGTACTACTTCTTACTGGCTATTACATCAACTTGGAAGCTTCATCTGTGTTCTACTATGGTGCTTTTAGTGTCTCCACATACCGCAGCACGCGACATAGCTTTGCAGACGATAAGTACAACCGTTTCAGAGAGAAGGGCGGCCAATGTGACGATCTGGCTTTAAGTCGATTCAATAACAAATGACGAAAACGGACGGATTTCTCAGGTTTTTACTATATATTAACACTTTTCACATTCTTCCGTGCAACTTGGCTGTTAGTCGTCCTTTCATTTAGAATTTTAAGGTCCTAGCTCATGTCCAAGGCACCAAAGCCAGCTAAAAAGTCAATAATAGATACCTATAACTTGAATTGTACTACTTCTTACTGGCTATTACATCAACTTAGAAGCTTCATCTGTGTTCTACTATGGTGCTTTTAGTGTCTCCGCATACCGCAGCACGCGACATAGCTTTGCAGACGATAAGTACAACCGTTTCAGAGAGAAGAGCGGCCAATGTGACGATCTGTCTTTATGTCGATTCGATAACAAATGACGAAAACGGACGGATTTCTCAGGTTTTTACTACATATGAACACTTTTCACATTCTCCCGTGCAACTCGGCTGCTAGTCCTCGTTTCGTGCAGAATCTTAAGGTCTTAGCTCATGTCAAAGTCACGAAAGCCAGCTAAAAAGTCAATAATCGATACCTAACACTTGAATTGTACTACTTCTTACTGGCTATTACATCATCTTAGAAGCTTCATCTGTGTTCTACTATGGTGCTTTTAGTGTCTCCGCATACCGCAGCACGCGACATAGCTTTGCAGACAATAAGTACAACCGTTTCAGAGAGAAGAGCGCCAATGTGACGATCTGGCTTTAAGACGATTCGATAACAAATGACGAAAACGGACGGATTTCTCAGGTTTTTACTACATATGAACACTTTTCACATTCTCCCAAGCAACTCGGCTGCTAGTCCTCCGTTCATGCAGATTTTTAAGGTTTTAGCTCATGTCCAAGGCACCAAAGAATGGTAAAAAGTAAATAATTGATACCTAAGACTTGAATTGTACTACATCTTACTGGATATTACTTCAACTTAGAAGCTTCATCTGTGTTCTACTATGGTGCTTTTAGTGTCGCCGCATACCGCAGCACGCGACATAGCTTTGCAGACGATAAGTACAACCGTTTCAGAGAGAAGAGCGGCCAATGTGACGATCTGGCTTTAAGTCGATTCAATAACAAATGACGAAAACGGACGTATTTCTCAGGTTTTTACTATATATTAACACTTTTCACATTCTTCCGTGCAACTTGGCTGTTAGTCGTCCTTTCATGCAGAATTTTAAGGTCCTAGCTCATGTCCAAGGCACCAAAGCCAGCTAAAAAGTCAATAATCGATACCTATAACTTGAATTGTACTACTTCTTACTGGCTATTACATCAACTTAGAAGCTTCATCTGTGTTCTACTATGGTGCTTTTAGTGTCTCCGCATACCGCAGCACGCGACATAGCTTTGCAGACGATAAGTACAACCGTTTCAGAGAGAAGAGCGGCCAATGTGACGATCTGGCTTTAAGTCGATTCGATAACAAATGAAGAAAACGGACGGATTTCTCAGGTTTTTACTACATATGAACACTTTTCACATTCTCCCGTGCAACTCGGCTGCTAGTCCTCGTTTCATGCAGAATCTTAAGGTCTTAGCTCATGTCCAAGTCACCAAAGCCAGCTAAAAAGTCAATAATCAATACCTAACACTTGAATTGTACTACTTCTTACTGGCTATTACATCATCTTAGAAGCTTCATCTGTGTTCTACTATGGTGCCTTTAGTGTCTCCGCATACCGCAGCACGCGACATAGCTTTGCAGACGATAAGTACAACCGTTTCAGAGAGAAGAGCGCCAATGTGACGATCTGGCTTTAAGACGATTCGATAACAAATGACGATAACGGACGGATTTCTCAGGTTTTTACTACATATGAACACTTTTCACATTCCCCAAGCAACTCGGCTGCTAGTCCTCCGTTCATGCAGAATTTAAGGTCCTAGCTCATGTCCAAGGCACCAAAGAATGGTAAAAAGTCAATAATCGATACCTAAGACTTGAATTGTACTACATCTTTCTGAATATTACTTCAACTTAGAAGCTTCATCTGTGTTCTACTATGGTGATTTTAGTGTCTCCGCATACCGCAGCACGCGACATAGCTTTGCAGACGATAAGTACAACCGTTTCAGAGAGAAGAGCGGCCAATGTGACGATCTGGCTTTCAGTCGATTCGATAACAAATGACGATAACGGACGGATTTCTCAGGTTTTTACTACATATGAACACTTTTCACATTCTCCCGTGCAACTCGGCTGCTAGTCCTCCTTTCATGCAGAATCTTAAGGTCCTAGCTCCTCTCCAAGACACCAAAGCCAGCTAAAAAGTCAATAATCGATACCTAAAACTTGAATTGTACTACTTCTAACTGCCTATTACATCAACTTAGAAGCTTCATCTGTGATCTACTATGGTGCTTTTAGTGTCTCCGCATACCGCAGCACGCGACATAGCTTTGCAGACGATAAGTACAACTGTTTCAGAGAGAAGAGCGGCCAATGTGACGATCTGGCTTTACGTCGATTCGACAACAAATGACGAAAACGGGCGGATTTCTCAGGTTTTTACTACATATGAACACTTTTCACTTTCTCCCTCGCAACTCGGCTGCTAGTCCTCCTTTCTTGCAGAATCTTAAGGCCCTAGCTCATGTCCAAGACACCAAAGCCAGCTAAAAAGTCAATAATCGATACCTAAAACTTGAATTGTACTACTTCTTACTGGCTATTACATCAACTTAGAAGCTTCATCTGTGTTCTACTATGGTGCTTTTAGTGTCTCCGCATACCGCAGCACGCGACATAGCTTTGCAGTCGATAAGTGCAACCGTTTCAGAGAGAAGAGCGGCCAATGTGACGATCTGGCTTTAAGTCGATTCGATAACAAATGACGATAACGAACGGATTTCTGAGGTTTTTACTACATATGAACACTTTTTACATTCTCCCCTGCAACTCGGCTGCTAGTCCTCCTTTCATGCAGAATCTTAAGGTCCTAGCTCATGTCCAAGGCACCAAAGCCACCTAAAAAGTCAATAATCGATACCTAAAACTTGAATTGTACTACTTCTTACTGGCTATTACATCAACTTAGAAGCTTCATCTGTGTTCTACTATGATGCTTTTAGTGTCTCCGCATACCGCAGCACGCGACATAGCTTTGCAGACGATAAGTACAACCGTTTCAGAGAGAAGAGCGGCCAATGTGACGATCTGGCTTTAAGTCGAATCGATAACAAGTGACGAAAACGGACGGATTTCTCAGGTTTTTACTACATATGAACACTTTTCACATTCTCCCGTGCAACTCGGCTGCTAGTCCTCATTTCATGCAGAATCTTAAGGTCCTAGCTCATGTCCAAGGCACCAAGGGCAGCTAAAAAGTCAATAATCGATACCTAAAACTTGAATTGTACTACTTCTTACTGACTATTACATCATCTTAGAAGCTTCATCTGTGTTTTACTATGGTGGTTTTAGTGTCTCCGCATACCGCAGCACGCGACATAGCTTTGCAGTTGATAAGTACAGTCGTTTCAGAGAGAAGAGCGGCTAAGGTGACGATCTGGCTTTAAGTCGATTCGATAACAAATGACGATAACGAACGGATTTCTCAGGCTTTTACTACATATGAACACTTTTTACATTCTCCCCTGCAACTCGGCTACTAGTCCTCCTTTCATGCAGAATCTTAAGGTTCTAGCTCATGTCCAAGGCACCAAGGGCAGCTAAAAAGTCAATAATCGATACCTAAAACTTGAATTGTACTACTTCTTACTGGCTATTACATCAACTTAGAAGCTTCATCTGTGTTCTACTATGGTGCTTTTAGTGTCTCCGCATACCGCAGCACGCGACATAGCTTTGCAGACGATAAGTACAACCGTTTCAGAGAGAAGAGCGGCCAATGTGACGATCTGGCTTTAAGTCGATTCGATAACAAATGACGAAAACGGACGGATTTCTCAGGTTTTTACTACATATGAACACTTTTCACATTCTCCCGTGCAACTCGGCTGCTAGTCCTCGTTTCATGCAGAATCTTAAGGTCTTAGCTCATGTCCAAGGCACCAAAGCCAGCTAAAAAGTCAATAATCAATACCTAAAACTTGAATTGTACTGCTTCTTACTGACTATTACATCAACTTAGAAGCTTCATCTGTGTTCTACTATGGTGCTTTTAGTGTCTCCGCATACCGCAGCACGCGACATAGCTTTGCAGACGATAAGTACAACCGTTTCAGAGAGAAGAGCGCCAATGTGACGATCTGGCTTTAATACGATTCGATAACAAATGACGAAAACGGACGGATTTCTCAGGTTTTTACTACATATGAACACTTTTCACATTCTCCCAAGCAACGCGGCTTCTAGTCCTCCGTTCATGCAGAATTTTAAGGTCCTAGCTCATGTCCAAGGCACCAAAGAATGGTAAAAAGTCAATAATCGATACCTATGACTTGAATTGTACTACATCTTACTGGATATTACTTCATTTTAGAAGCTTCATCTGTGTTCTACTATGGTGCTTTTAGTGTCTCCGCATACCGCAGCACGCGACATAGCTTTGCAGACGATAAGTACAACCGTTTCAGAGAGAAGAGCGGCCAATGTGACGATCTGGCCATAAGTCAATTCGATAACAAATGACGAAAACGGAAGGATTTCTCAGGTTTTTACTACATATGAACATTTTCCACATTCTCCAGTGCAACTCGGCTGCTAGTCCTCCTTTCATGCAGAATCTTAAGGTCCTAGCTCATGTTCAAGTCACCAAAGCAAGCTAAGAAGTCAATAATCGATACCTATAACATGAATTGTACTACTTCTTACTGGCTATTACATCAACTTGGAAGCTTCATCTGTGTTCTACTGTGGTGCTTTCAGTGTCTCCACATACCGCAGCACGCCACATAGCTTTGCAGACGATAAGTACAACCGTTTCAGAGAGAAGAGCTGCCAATGTGACGATCTGGCTTTAAGTCGATTCAATAACAAATGACGAAAACGGACGTATTTCTCAGGTTTTTACTATATATTAACACTTTTCACAATCTTCCGTGCAACTTGGCTGTTAGTCGTCCTTTCATGCAGAATTTTAAGGTCCTAGCTCATGTCCAAGGCACCAAAGCCAGCTAAAAAGTCAATAATCGATACCTATAACTTGAATTGAACTACTTCTTACTGGCTATTACATCAACTTGGAAACTTCATCTGTCTTCTACTATGGTGCTTTTAGTGTCTCCGCATACCGCAGCACGCGATATAGCTTTCAGACGATAAGTACAACCGTTTCAGAGGGAAGAGAGGCCAATGTGACGATCTGGCTTTAAGTCGATTCGATAACAAATGACGAAAACGGCCGGATTTCTCAGGTTTTTACTACATATGAACACTTTTCACATCCTCCTGTGCAACTCAGCTGCTAGTCCTCCTTTTATGCAGAATCTTAAGGTCCTAGCTCATGTCCAAGGCACCAAAGCCAGCTAAAAATTCAATAATCGATATCTAAAATTTCACTTGTACTACTTCTTACTGGCTATTACATCTACTTAGAAGCTTCATCTGTGTTCTACTATGATGCTTTTAGTGTCTCCGCATACCGCAGCACGCGACATAGCTTTCAGACGATAAGTACAACCGTTTCAGAGAGAAAAGCGGCCAATGTGACGATCAGGCTTTAAGTCGATTCGATAACAAATGACGAAAACGGACGGATTTCTCAGTTTTGTACTACATATGAAGACTTTTCACATCCTCCCGTTCAACTCGGCTGCTAGTACTCCTTTCATGCAGAATCGTAAGGTCCTAGCTCATGTCCAAGGCACCAAAGCCAGCTAAAAAGTCAATAATCGATACCTAAAACTTGAATTGTACTACTTCTTACTGGCTATTACATCTACTTAGAAGCTTCATCTGTGTTCTACTATGGTGATTTTAGGGTCTCCGCATACCGCAGCACGCGACATAGCTTTGCAGACGATAAGTACAACCGTTTCAGAGAGCAGAGCGGCCAATGTGACGATCTGGCTTGAAGACGATTCGATAATAAATGACGATAACGAACGGATTTCTCAGGTTTTTACTACGTATGAACACTTTTCACATTTTCCCGTGCAACTCGGCTGCTAGTCCTCCTTTCATGCAGAATCTTAAAGTCCTAACTCATGTCCAAGGCACCAAAGGCAGCTAAAAAGTCAATAATCGATACCTAAAGCTGGTATTGTACTAATCCTTACTGGCTATTACATCATCTTTGAAGCTTCATCTGTGTTCTACTATGGTGCTTTTAGTGTCTCCGCATACCGCAGCACGCGACGTAGCTTTCAGACGATAAGTACAACCGTTTCAGAGAGAAGAGCGGCCAATGTGACGATCTGGCTTTAAGTTGATTCAATAACAAATGACGAAAACGGACGGATTTCTCAGGTTTTTACTACATATGAACACTTTTCACATTCTCCCGTGCAACGCGGCTGCTAGTCCTCCTTTAATGCAGAATCTTAAGGTCCTAGCTCATGTCCAAGGCACCAAAGCCAGCTAAAAAGTCAATAATCGATACCTAAAACTTGAATTGTACTACCTTTTACTGGCTATTACATCAACTTAGAAGCTTCATCAGTGTTCTACTATGGTGATTTTAGTGTCTTCGCATACCGCAGCACGCGACATAGCTTTCAGACGATATGTAGAACCGTTTCAGAGAGAAGAGCGGCCAATGTGTCGATCTGGCTTTAAGTCGATTCGATAAAAAATGACGAAAACGGACGGATTTCTCAGGTTTTTACTACATATGAACACTTTTCACATCCTCCTGTGCAACTCAGCTGCTAGTCCTCCTTTCATGCAGAATCTTAAGGTCCTAGCTCATGCCCAAGGCACCAAAGCCAGCTAAAAATTCAATAATCGATACCTAAAACTTGAATTGTACTACTTCTTACTGGCTATTACATCATCTTAGAAGCTTCATCTGTGTTCTACTATGATGCTTTTAGTGTCTCCGCATACCGCAGCACGCGACATAGCTTTCAGACGATAAGTACAACCGTTTCAGAGAGAAGAGCGGCCAATGTGACGACCTGGCTTTAAGTCGATTCGATAACAAATGACGATAACGAACGAATTTCTCAGGTTTTTACTACGTATGAACACTTTTCACATTCTCCCGTGCATTTCGGCTGCTAGTCCTCCTTTCATGCAGAATCTTAAGGTCCTAGCTCATGTCCAAGGCAGCAAAGCCAGCTAAAAAGTCAATAATCGATACCTAAAACTGGTATTGTACTAATTCTTACTGGCTATTACATCATCTTAGAAGCTTCATCTGTGTTCTACTATGGTGCTTTTAGTGTCTCCGCATACCGCAGCACGCGACATAGCTTTCAGACGATAAGTACAACCGTTTCAGAGAGAAAAGCGGCCAATGTGACGAACTGGCTTTACGTCGATTCGATAACAAATGACGAAAACGGACGGATTTCTCAGTTTTGTACTACATATGAAGACTTTTCACATCCTCCCGTTCAACTCGGCTGCTAGTACTCCTTTCATGCAGAATCGTAAGGTCCTAGCTCATGTCCAAGGCACCAAAGCCAGCTAAAAAGTCAATAATCGATACCTAAAACTTGAATTGTACTACTTCTTACTGGCTATTACATCTACTTAGAAGCTTCATCTGTGTTCTACTATGGTGATTTTAGGGTCTCCGCATACCGCAGCACGCGACATAGCTTTGCAGACGATAAGTACAACCGTTTCAGAGAGAAGAGCGGCCAATGTGACGATCTGGCTTTCAGTCGATTCGATAACAAATGACGAAAACGGACGGATTTCTCAGGTTTTTACTACATATGAACACTTTTCACATTCTTCCTTGCTACTCGGCTGCTAGTCCTCCTTTCATGCAGAATCTTAAGGTCCTAGCTCATGTAAAAGGCACCAAAGCCTGCTAAAAAGTCAATAATCGATACCTAGAACTTGAGTTGTACTACTTCTTACTGGCTATTACATCATCTTAGAAGCTTCATCTGTGTTCTACTATGGTGCTTTTAGTGTCTCCGCATACCGCAGCACGCGACATAGCTTTGCAGGCGATAAGTACAACCGTTTCAGAGCGAAGAGCGGCCAATGTGACGATCTGGCTTATGTCGATTCGATAACAAATGACGAAAACGGACGGATGTCTCAGGTTTTTACTACATATGAACACTTTTCACATTCTCTCGTGCAACTCGGCTGCTAGTCCTCGTTTCATGCAGAATCTTATGGTCCTAGCTCATGTCCAAGGCACCAAAGCCAGCTAAAAAGTCAATAATCGATACCTAGAACTTGAGATGTACTACTTCTTACTGGATATTACATCAACTTAGAAGCTTCATCTGTGTTCTACTATGGTGCTTTTAGAGTCTCCACATACCGCAACATGCGACATAGCTTTGCAGACGATATGTACAACCGTTTCAGACAGAAGAGCGGCCAATGTGACGACCTGGCTTTAAGTCGATTCGATAACAAATGACGAAAACGGACGGATTTCCCAGGTTTTTACTACATATGAACACTTTTCACATTCTCCCATGCAACTCGCCTGCTAGTCCTCCTTTCATGCAGAATCTTAAGGTCCTAGCTTATGTCCAAGGCACCAAAGCCAGCTAAAAAGTCAATAATCGATACTTAAAACTTGAATTGTACTACTTCTTACTGGTTATTACATCAACTTAGAAGCTTCATCTGTGTTCTACAATGGTGCTTTTAGTGTCTCCGCATACCGCAGCACGCGACATAGCTTTGCAGACGATAAGTACAACCGTTTCAGAGAGAAGAGCTGCCAATGTGACGATCTGGCTTTAAGTCGATTCCATAACAAATGACGAATACGGACGGATTTCTCAGGATTTTACTACATATGAACACTTTTCACAATCTCGCGTGCAATTCGGCTGCTAGTCCTCCTTTCATGCAGAATCTTAAGGTCCTAGCTCATGTCCAAGGCACCAAAGCCAGCTAAAAAGTCAATAATCGATACCTAAATCTGGTATTCTACTAATTCTTACTGGCTATTACATCATCTTAGATGCTTCATCTGTGTTCTACTATGGTGCTTTTAGTGTCTCCGCATACTGCAGCACGCGACATAGCTTTCAGACGATAAGTACAACCGTTTCAGAGAGAAGAGCAGCTAATGTGACGATCTGGCTTTAAGTCGATTCGATAACAAATGACGAATACGGACGGATTTCTCAGGTTTTTACTACATATGAACACTTTTCACATTGTCTCGTGCAACTCGGCTGCTAGTCCTCGTTTCATGCAGAATCTTATGGTCCTAGCGCATGTCCAAGGCACCAAAGCCAGCTAAAAAGTCAATAATCGATACCTAGAACTTGAGATGTACTACTTC